>NC_090436.1:299768322-299892322 GCF_031143425.1 Pleurodeles waltl
GGATTTCCTGACGAGAGTATCTGTGGAACAAGGGGACCAAGTCCAAGAGTCACGATCAAGTCGGCAGTGGGCAGATGCCCAGGAAATGCCAGCTGCTGGTGCAAAGAAGCTGCCACCGGATGGTAGAAGCTGTGGATTCTGCAAGAACAAAGAGGGCTAGAAACTTCCCCTTTGGAGGATTGATGTCCCACGTCGTGAAGAAGCTTGCAGAGGTGTTTCTGTGCAGAAAGACCGCAAACAAGTCTTGCTAGCTGCAAGGGTCGCGGTTAGGGTTTTTGGATGCTGCTGTGGCCCAGGAAAGACCAGGATGTCACCAATTGTGTGAGGAGACAGAGGGGGTGTCCAGCAAGACAAAGAGCCCACTCAGAAGCAAGCAGCACCCGCAGAAGTGCCGGAGCAGGCACTACAAAGTGGAGTGAACTGGAGCTCACCCGAAGTCACAAAGGAAGGTCCCACGATGCCGGAGGACAACTCAGGAGGTTGTGTACTGCAGGTTAGAGTGCCGGGACCCAGGCTTAGCTGTGCACAAAGGAAATCCTGGAAGAGTGCACAGGAGCCGGAGCAGCTGCAAATCATGCGGTACCCAACAATGCAGTCTAGCGTGGGGAGGCAAGGACTTACCTCCACCAAACTTGGACTGAAGAGTCACTGGACTGTGGGAGTAACTTGGACAGAGTTGCTGAGTTCCAGGGACCACGCTTGTCGTGCTGAGAGGGGACCCAGAGGACCGGTGATGCAGTCTTTTGTTGCCTGCGGTTGCAGGGGGAAGATTCCGTCAACCCACGGGAGATTTCTTCAGAGCTCCTGGTGCAGAAAGGAGGCAGGCTACCCCCAGAGCATGCACCACCTGGAAACAGTCATGAAAGCCGGCATGATGAAGCGATACAAGGTTGCTAGTAGTCGTCTGGCTACTTTGTTGCGGTTTTGCAGGCGTCCTGAGCAGTCAGCGGTCGATCCTTTGGCAGAAGGTAAAGAGGGAGATGCAGAGGAACTCTGGTGAGCTCTTGCATTCGGTATCTGAAGAATTCCCCAAAGCAGAGACCCTAAATAGCCAGAAAAGGAGGTTTGGCTACCTAGGAAGGAGGATAGGCTAGCAACACAGGTAAGAGCCTATCAGAAGGAGTCTCTGACATCACCTGCTGGCACTGGCCACTCAGAGCAGTCCAGTGTGCCAGCAACACCTCTGTTTCCAAGATGGCAGAGGTCTGGGGCACACTGGAGGAGCTCTGGGCACCTCCCCTGGGAGGTGCAGGGGAGTGGTCACTTCCCTTTCCTTTGTCCAGTTTCGCACCAGAGCAGGGCTGGGGGATCCCTAAACCGGTGTAGACTGGCTTATGCAGAGATGGGCAGCATCTGTGCCCATCAAACCATTTCCAGAGGCTGGGGGAGGCTACTCCTCCCCAGCCATCACACCTGTTTCCAAAGGGAGAGGGTGTCACACCCTCTCTCAGAGGAAATCCTTTGTTCTGCCTTCCTGGGCCAGGGCTGACTGGACCCCAGGAGGGCAGAAACCTGTCTGAGGGGTTGGCAGCAGCAGCAGCTGCAGTGGAGACCCCAGAAAGGCAATTTGGCAGTACCCAGGTTCTGTGCTAGAGGCCCGGGGGATCATGGAATTGTCACCCCAATGCCAGAATGGCATTGGGGTGACAATTCCAGGATCTGAGGCATGTTACATGGCCATGTTCGGAGTTACCATTGTCACTCTCTTCTTCCTGTCCCTCATCTGTTGCCATGAGCAGGGTGAGATCAGCCCTGTCATAGTAGGGTTTCAGGCGGTTGAAATGAATCACCCTAAGGGGACTCCTGGCTGTGCCTAGGTCAACCAAGTAGGTGACCTCGCCCTTCTTTTCAACAATGAGATGGGGTCCACTCCATTTGTCTTGGAGTGCTCTTGGGGCCACAGGCTCCAATACCCACACCTTCTGTCCTGGTTGGTACTGAATCAGAACAGCCTTCCGGTCATGTCAATGCTTTTGGAGCTCTTGGCTGGCCTGAAGGTTTTTACTGGCCTTTTTCATGTACTCAGCCATTCTGGATCTTAGGCCAAGTACATAGTCCACTATGTCCTGTTTGGGAGCTTTTAAAGGTTGTTCCCAACCCTCCTTCACAAGTGGTAGTGGACCTCTTACAGTGTGTCCAAAGAGGAGTTCAAAGGGGCTGAAGCCCAATCCTTTCTGGGGTACCGCCCTGTAAGCAAAAAGGAGGCAAGGTAACAGTACATCCCATCTCCTCCTGAGTTTTTCAGGGAGTCCCATTATCATTCCTTTGAGAGTTTTATTAAGCCACTCTACCAGTCCATTTGTATGTGGATGATAAGGTGTGGTGAATTTGTAGGTTACACCACATTCCTTCCACATAGCCTTCAAGTATGCAGACATAAATTTGCTACCCCTGTCTGAAACAACCTCTTTTGGAAAACCCACCCTGGAAAAGATTCCCAGAGGGCTTTTGCCACTGCAGGTGCTGTAGTGGTCCTTAGAGGAATAGCTTCAGGATATCTTGTGGCATGGTCCACAGCCACCAAGATAAACCTATTGCCTGAAGCAGTAGGAGGGTCAAGGGGGCCAACTATGTCAACCCCTACCCTTTCAAAGGGGACCCCAACCACAGGTAGTGTAATAAGGGGAGCCTTTGGTGTGCCACCAGTCTTGCCACTGGCTTGGCAGGTCACGCAAGACTTACAAAAATCTTTTGTGTCCTCTGACATCCTAGGCCAGTGAAACAGGGGGACAAGCCTTTCCCATGTTTTGATCTGGCCCAAATGCCCAGCCAAGGGAATGTCATGTGCCAGAGTTAGGAGGAACTCTCTGTACTGCGGGGGAATGACCAATCTCCTGGCTGTTCCAGGTTTTGGGCCCCTTGCCTCTGTGTACAAAAGGTTGTCCTCCCAGTAAACTCTATGTGAGTCACTGACATCCCCATTTTGCTGCTTGACAGCTTGCTGTCTGAGACCCTCTAATGTGGGACAGGATTGCTGTGCCTCACTCAGCTCTTCCCTGGCAGCCCCCCCTCCACCCAAAAGCTCAGCAGTGTCTGCTGCCAGCTCCTCTGGTGAAGGTTCTGCACAGGGAGGAAATTCTTCTTCCTCAGAAGTAGAATCATCTGTAGAGGGAGGGATAGTGGGTAGGGATTTACCCGTGCTACCCCTAGCTTTAGGGAGCACTTGGTCCATTGTTCCAGGATCCAAGTCACCCTGTCCTTTTTGCTTTTTGGCCTGATCCCTGGTTAAAGCAAAAATATGCCCAGGAATGCCCAGAATTGCTGCATGAGCCTCCAACTCCACTTCTGCCCAAGCTGATGTCTCTAAATCATTTCCTAGTAGACAGTCTACAGGTAAATCTGAAGCAACCACAACTTTCTTTGGACCAGTAACCCCCCCCCCCCCAGTTGAGATTCACAACAGCCATGGGATGGCTAAGAGTGTTGTTATGAGCGTCTGTCACTTGGTACTGGTGACCAAGTAGGTGTTGTTCAGGGTGTACCAGTCTCTCTATCACCATTGTAACACTGGTACCTGTGTCCCTGTAGGCCTGAACCTCAACACCATTGATTAGGGGAAGTTGCTTGTACTTATCCATAGTAAGGGGACAAGCAACCAAGGTGGCCAAATCAATGGCACCTTCAGAGACTAACAAAGCCTCTGTGGTCTCCCTAACAAGACCAACCCCAGCTAAATTACTAAACGTGAGCCCAGCTACTCCCTTGGATTGGCTATTAGTAGGTTTTCTCCCACCACCACTGCTATTACTAGGGGCACTAGAGGTTGAAGTAGGGGTTGTGGTAGTGGAAGGTTTGGTGTTTTTCTTTGGACAACTGGCGTCAGTTGTCCAATGGCCTTTTACTTTACATAAATAACACCAAGGCTTTTTTACTTGATTTGAAGAGGATTTGGACCCACCACCCCCACCAGAGTGTTTTTGTGGGCCTGATGAAGACTCATTTTTAGATTTGTCCCCACCCTTGACAGAAGACTTACCATCCTTCTTCTTGCCATACTTGTCACCCCCTGTATGAACTTTTCTGTTCACTCTTGTTCTGACCCATTTTTCTGCCTTCTTTCCCAAGTCTTGGGGAGAGGTCAGATCTGAGTCCACTAGATATTGGTGTAACAAATCAGACACACAGTTATTCAGAATATGCTCTCTCAGAATAAGATTATACAGGCTTTCATAGTCAGAAACTTTACTGCCATGTAACCACCCCTCCAAGGCCTTCACTGAACAGTCAACAAAGTCTATCCAGTCTTGTGAGGACTCTTTTCTGGTGTGTCTGAACTTAATCCTGCATTGTTCAGTGGTTAAGCCAAATCCATCCAAGAGTGCATCCTTCAAAACTGCAAAATTATTGGCATCACTTTCTCTAACAGTAAGGAGCCTATCCCTACCCTTTCCATTGAAAGATAGCCATAGTATAGCAGCCCACTGCCTTTGAGGGGCCCCCTGTCCCATACAAGCCCTCTCAAGTGCAGCAAACCACTTGTTAATGTCATCCCCCTTCTTGTAAGGGGGAACTATCTTGTGCAGATTCCTGGAATCATGCTCTCTCACAGGATTACTATCCGGAATACTGCTGCTGCCACCATGGGGTCCAAACCCCAATCTCTGTCTCTCCTTCTCCAGGTCTAGGGATTTCCTGTCTAGAGCCAGCTGTTGCTGTTTAAGCTTCAGCCTGGTCTCTTCCACTCTCAACTTTTTGAGTTCCCTTTCTAACATGTTGTCTTCAGGGTGGGTGGGTTGGGAATGCTTGGACACTGAGGATATATTGGAACCAACAGAGGGAGACCTGCCCCTGACAGCTTGCACTCTAACAACCTGGCCTCCAGGAATAAAAACATCCCTACTATGATGGGAGCTCCTATTACTACCAACATTGCTAGGTGGTCTGCTAAGGGGCAGATTTGGAAGAGAACCCTCTACACCTCCCTCAAGGGGTTCCCCTGAGTCAGAGTGTGAGCTATCTACTAACTTCTCAGTTGAAGTGCCAGCTAGGGACTTATCATTCTCAATGAGCAGGTTTAATAGAAATTCTCTTGAAGGATTCTTTCCTATCACTAAACCTCTATCAATGCACAGACTCCTTAGGCTCTTGAAGTTTAAATTGTCATAAGTTGTATTGACCATTTTAAGACCAGTTCCTAAATCAGACATGATAGAAGAAGGGTTAGAGACAGTTAGAAGAGAGAAAAAGTTTCAGGACCTTTTAAAGAACAGAGAAAAAAATCTTTCAATGTTTTTGAAACGTTTTAGAAGTTTAGAAGTACTTTTCAGCACTTAGCAGAAAGTGTAAGAGGAGAAAAGCAAAACTTTTTGGTTAGGTGTACATACACTGAACTTGTTTTGTATATTTTTCTCTTATGAAAAGTACAAAATGACAAAGTGGTAAGTAGTTACAAGTACTTATCCCAGCGCTGCACAACCAATGTAGGAGGCTGGCCTGGCTTGTAGTGGTTACCAGAGGTACTTACACCTTGTGCCAGGTCCAGTTATCCCTTATTAGTGTAGAAGAGGTATTTCTAGCAGCTAAGGCTGATAGAAGGTAGCTATGGCAAAGCAGCTCAGGCTGAACTAGGAGACATGTAAAGCTCCTACTATACCACTGGTGTCATATGCACAATATCATAAGAAAGCACAATACACAGATATACTAAAAATAAAGGTACTTTATTTTTATGACAAGATGCCAAAAATATCTCAATGAGTACCTTCAGTATGAGGATGAGAAATATACACAAGATATATGTACACAATACCAAAATTATGCAGTAATAGCAGAAGGAAGTAATGCAAGCAGTGTAAAGTTACAATAGATTGCAATAGGAGCACATAGGTATAGGGGCAACACAAACCATATACTCCAAAAGTGGAATGCGAACCCCGAATGGACCCCAAACCTATGTGAGCTTGTAGAGGGTCGCTGGGACTGTAAGAAAACAGGGTTTGAGGCTTAGAAAAATAGCCCACCCCAAGACCCTATAAGGTAGGTGTAAAGTGCACCTACAACCCCCAGAGAGCACAGAAGTCGTGATAGGGGGATTCAGCAAGGAAAACAAAAACACCAGCAATGCAACAACAGTGGATTTCCGGACCTGAGTACCTGTAAGACAAGGGGACCAAGTCCAAGAGTTGCTACAGTGTCGAGAGTGGGCAGGAGCCCCGGAAATGCCAGCTGAGGGTGCAAGGAAGCTGCCACAGGATGGAAGAAGCTTGGTGTTTTCCAAGAACGAAGAGGACTAGGAACTTCCCCTTTGGAGGATGGATGTCCCACGTCGTGAAGAAGCTTGCAGACATGTTCCCACGCAAAAAGACCACAAACAAGCCTTGCTAGCTGCAAGGGTCGTGGTTAGGGTTTTTGGATGCCGCTGTGGCCCAGGAGGGACCAGGATGTCGCCACTTGGATGAGGAGACAGAGGGGGCGCCCAGCAAGTCAGGGAGTCCTCACAGAAGCAGGCAGCACCCGCAGAAGTACCAGATCAGGCACTTAGAAGAGGAGTGCACTGGAGTCCACCCGAAGTCAGAAAAGGGAGTCCCACGACGCCGGAGGACAACTCAGAAGGTTGTGCACTGCAGGTTAGAGTGTTGGGTACCCAGGCTTGGCTGTGTGTGAAGGAAATCCTGGAAGAGTGCACAGGAGCCGGAGCAGCTGCAAATCACGCGGTACCCAGCAATGCAGTCTATCGTGGGCAGGCACGGACTTACCTCCACCAAACTTGGACTGAAGAGTCACTGGACTGTGGGAGTCACTTGGACAGAGTTGCTGAGTTCCAGGGACCATGGTCGTTGTGCTGAGAGGGGACCCAGAGGACCGGTGATGCAGTCTTTTGTTGCCTGCGGTTGCAGGGGGAAAATTCCATCGACCCACGGGAGGTTTCTTCAGAGCTTCTGGTGCAAGAAGGAGGCAGGCTACCCCCAAAGCATGCACCACCAGGAAACAGTCGAGAAAGCCGGCAGGATGAAGCAATACAAGGTTGCTAGTAGTCATCTGGCTACTTTGTTGCAGTTCTGCAGGCGTCCTGAGCAGTCATCGGTCGATCCTTTGGCAGAAGGTGAAGAGGGAGATGCAGAGGAACTCTGGTGAGCTCTTGCATTCGGTATCTGAAGAATTCCCCAAAGCAGATACCCTAAATAGCCAGAAAAGGAGGTTTGGCTACCTAGGAAGGAGGATTGGCTACTAAGAGAGGTAAGAGCCTATCAGAAGGAGTCTCTGACGTCACCTGCTGGCACTGGCCACTCAGAGCAGTCCAGTGTGCCAGCAACACCTCTGTTTCCAAGATGCAGAGGTCTGTGGCACACTGGAGGAGCTCTGGGCAACTCCACTGGGAGGTGCAGGTCAGGGGAATGGTCACTCCCCTTTCCTTTTTCCAGTTTCACGCCAGAGCAGGGCTGGGGGATCCCTGAAGCGGTGTAGACTGGCTTATGCAGAGATGGGCACCATCTGTGCCCATCAAAGCATTTCCAGAGGCTGGGGGAGGCTACTCCTCCCCAGCCATTAACACCTATTTCCAAAGGGAGAGGGTGTTACACCCTCTTGCAGAGGAAATCCTTTGTTCTGCCTTCCTGGGACAGGGCTACCTGGACCCCAGGAGGGCAGAAACCTGTCTGAGGGGTTCTGCAGCAGCAGCAGCTGCAGTGGAGACCCCAGAAAGGCAGTTTGGCAGTACCCGGGTTCTGTGCTAGAGACCTGGGGGATCATGGAATTGTCTCCCCAATGCCAGGATGGCATTGGGGTGACAATTTCATGATCTTAGACATGTTACATGGCCATGTTCGGAGTTACCATTGTGAAGCTATACATAGGTAGTGACCTATGTATAGTGCACACGTGTAATGGTGTCCCCGCACTCACAAAGTCCGGGGAATTTGCCCTGAACAATGTGGGGGCACCTTGGCTAGTGCCAGGGTGCCCACACACTAAGTAACTTTGCACCCAACCTTCACCAGGTGAAGGTTAGACATATAGGTGACTTATAAGTCACTTAAGTGCAGTGGTAAATGGCTGTGGACGTTATTTCACTCAGGCTGCACTGGCAGGCCTGTGTAAGAATAGTCAGATCTCCCTATGGGTGGCAAAAGCAATGCTGCAGCCGATCTCCTTGAACCCCAATACCCTGGGGATCTCAGTACCATATACTAGGGAATTATATGGGTGTTCCAGTATGCCAATGTGAATTGGTGAAATTGGTCACTAGCCTGTTAGTGACAATTTGGAAAGCAGAGAGAGCATAACCACTGAGGTTCTGGTTAGCAGAGCCTCAGTGATACAGTTAGGCACCACACAGGGAACACATACAGGGCACACTTTATGAGCACTGGGGTCCTGGCTAGCAGGATCCCTATGACACAGGCAAAAACATACATATAAGTAAAAAATTGGGGTAACATGCCAGGCAAGATGGTACTTTCCTACACAGGTGTGTGTAGCTTCAGTCTCTCACAAGTCCTGTAGGTGTGAATCCAGTTCAAAGGGCCAACAGCACCTTTCACATGGGAAGCAATGGACAGGTGATTACAGGTCCTACAGACTACCAGGCAGTGTATTTTCGGTCCTGAAATCCATGTAGACAGATGAACTAGGACTATGGTATGCCATACTAAAGAGGGAAGCACACTGGAGTCAGAACGTGAGTCTGGGTGTGTAGATGAAGGATTATAAGGGTACAAATACTCCAGTTACAGGGCCACCTAGAGAAGGGTGGGGAGAGACTTAGGGGCATATTTATACTCTGTTTGCTCCGAATGTTTGTCAAACATTTTGACACACATTCAGTGAAAACCTTGCCCCATATTTATACTATGATGCCCACCCCGCAGATGTCATTCCTCCGTGTGCGTCATTTTTTGGATGAGGGTAACCGCCTTGCGTTAATGACATGCAAAGTAGGCGTTCCCGTCCAAAAATGACTTTAATGCCTGTGTGCCTTATTGATACTCCCCCGTCACTTTGACGCAGAGGAGGGGGAGTGCCTTAAAAAATGGCGCACAGCCTGATGTGTGCTGTTTTTTAACGCCTGGGTGAGGGCAGGCGTTAAGGGACCTGTGGGCTCAATTCCATGGTATCTGACCATGGAATCAGTCCAGAGGTGCCCTTCCCTGCCCCCAGGGACACTCCCTGCCACCTTCACCCATGGATGGGGGGGACCCATCCCAGGAAAGTACAGGTAAGTATATTTTTTTATTTTTTTAAAGTGGCATGGGGGGCCTAACTTGGGCCCCCCTACATGCCACTGTGCCCAATGGCCATGCCCATGGGACAGAAGTTCCCTGGGCATGGCCATTGGGCAAGGGAGCATTTCAATGAGGGTTGTGCGTCAAAAAATGGCGCAAGTCTGGTTTGAGCCATGATTTTTTACTCAAACCTGACTTGCACCATTTTTTGATGCACAACCCCCATTTTTCCCTACGCCGGCGCTGCCTGGTTTGAGTCTTTTTTTTTACTCTGACCAGCCCGCAGCACCGGCTAACATCAATCCTTAAATAAGGCGCCTGCCTGGCGTGTAGGAATGGCGTTAGCCGGCGGTAAATTTTTTGACGCAAACCAGCGCCTACGCTGGTTTGCGCCAAAAAGTATAAATATGGGCCCGAATACATGCCTGTGGCAGAATTTATAAACTGGGATGACATGCACAGGGCATGTCTTGTGAGCAATGCGGCACGTGTGCTATCCATTTACAGCTTACATGATCTTCTTGTCACACATGCTCCTTGCAGAGATAGCTGATGTCACACTTACTGCTGTCAAGGGTGTGGTCATACATTCCTGTTACCAATGCAATTGCACATCCACTGCCTCATGTATGAAGCAGGTTTTTTACTTGTGATTGATGATGTCTTAGTTGTGTGCCATATGCTGCGATGGACCATGTTGTCAACATGGATGTGTCCCATAGCTGTGCTACTCTGATATTGCCCTTCAAATGTGAAATGAACACAATATATGTCATTTACACTGTGTGTGAAGTTGGGTGTACATGCATACCCAACAAATGTGATGTGGCTTTTTCAGTGTCCTAATCTATATTACTGCACTGCTCCATGAGGCTAAACTCTGATTGTGATTCCTAGGGATCCCGTGATGCACAAATAATTACCCAGACCATGATTTAGTGATTAAATGAGGTGTTTAATGACATATGATAAGAATGTGGTGATGGTGACTATAGTTAAAAGAAGTTTTGTACAATGTGTTGTCTCCGACGCAATCCTGCTGCAGTGTTTGGATGGTCCCCCTCATCTTGATGGACAGCATCCTCCTCTTCCTCCTCTTCAGGCATTTGTGGGTATGGTTCATAGAGGGAAATGATCCTCCTTACACAATCTATTGTGCAGGATGGCACAGGTCAGAATGATCTTGCAGACCCTTTCCGGTGAATATAAGAGGCTGCCTCCGGTGATGTCGAGGCACCTGAATCTTGACTTCAGGATGTCAAAAGTCCTCTCTACTATGGTGCGAGTCCTCCGATGTGCCTCATTATAGGCACCCTCTGATGCAGTGCTTGCATTTGCAAATGGGGTCATGATCCATGGCTGGATCCCATGACCCTGATCAGCTGAAAGGGAAAATAAGTGAAAAATTTTTGATGTAGCTTGCACCATGATTATCACTATGCATGGCAGTTGTTATCTTGTGTTGTCTGTGACTCATCTGTGTTTGTGTTATTGTGTGGAATCCTAGGCTTCTAAGATGTACCATCAGCATTGAGTTGTATCATTATCTGAACTGGTCTCTGGCTGATTGACCGGGTATCACCGGTATTTTTGTACACTTGCAGTACATTGTGTAGTTCAATGCATTAGGTCATGTGAAAGAGGTGTCCATGTGTCTTCACTGGGATGACATGATTCTTCCACACACAGAATCAATGCCACAGTGGTGGTAACACGGTTGTATCTACATGGCCTGAATATCCCATCCACTGCAACATATGCAATAGCATTTGTTAAACAACAGTAAGGGCCTTTGATTTGGCTAGGTGACAATGTACAACACATCTCCGTAAGTTGGCAGCACTGAAGTGGTGACAATTGATAATGCACAAATATACCATGTGTGACAAGTTCTATGCAAACCTATTTTTGTGCCCTCACCAAGTTGCCTCATGTTCAACGTGTACCTACACTACTGAACCTGGTCCAGGTAATGTGGCTAACTTGGTTTTGGGGGTGAAGGTTTAATTGTCAGAAGGTCCATATACCTGTATATCTGTTGTGTATATGTGTTATTGTCTCAATCCGTATGTGTAACAATGTGCACTTTGTAATATTATCACATTAATATGTGTTCTTAGCACAGTCCACTTGCTTTCACCCCAGGAGTGATGTGAGATGTTGGTACAGCCTCAATGATTCCATGTCCCATTCATTAGAGTCATCATCATCATGCTATGTGTCTCATGGTGTTTGACCTTCAGCGAAACACATTACACACCCCTTACACAGTACATATTGCTTCGAAGGGTGTGTGATTGAGTGTTATTGATGTGATGTTAGAAGATTAATCTTCCAAGTTGTACTGCCAGTTAAGGTCATGTTATTGTCAGTGTGTGGTTTTAAATTGATCTCTTGTGTCTCTGGAGTGGCATCTGTTGTTATTTGCATCTGTCATTTGTCCATAGGTGTGTATCCCATTAGGTCAGAATATCAAACATGACTACCAGTGTCACAAACTCAGGTGGTCATTCTGACCTCGGCGGTAAAAGGCGCCTACCGCCGGTCAGAAATCCTCCATAATCCCGCCGCGGTCGCGAAAACCCGCCACGGTCATTCTGACCCGCAGAAGGCAAACCTCCGAAAATCCGACCGCCACAACAGACCGCCAGACCAGCGGTCGGCGGAAAGGTGGAGGTGACAAAACCTCCACCGCCACGCCAACAGAAATACGCCCATCCCATTACGACCCACGAATCCACGCGGCGGTCATTCAAACGCGGTATTCCATTGGCGGGACACACCGCCGCGGTCAGAATACACACAAACGAACAAAACTCAGCCACATTGGACGATTTGAATCCCACACACCTGATACACATACACACACCACTCCCACACACACAATACAATATAAAACACCCACCCACATCACCCACAAACCCCTACGCTAAAAAATTCGTAAAGAAGGCAAGAGCGAGACACCAGCATCCAAAAAATAACAGCCACAGCCACTCAACACCATCACCCACACACTATCCACACACAAAACAACACACACCACCACACTCAACTCACTTAAATACACATACTCCACCCCACACATCATACACACCACCCCATGGCACCCCAAAGACAACCCCGCTTCACAGACGAAGAACTCAGGGTCATGGTGGAGGAAATCGTTCGGGTAGAGCCCCAGCTGTTTGGCACACAGATACAATACACCATCATTGCCCGGAGGACGGAGCTATGGCAGAGGATTGTCGACAGGGTCAACGCAGTGGGACAGCACCCCAGAAATCGGGAAGACATCAGGAAGCGATGGAACGACCTACGGGGGAAGGTGCGTTCCATGGTATCCAGGCACAACATCGCCGTGCAGAAGACTGGCGGAGGACCCCCACCTCAACCCCCACAATTCACATCATGGGAGGAGGAAGTCTTGAACATCCTGCATCCTGACGGCCTCGCAGGAGTCGGCGGAGGAATGGATACTGGTAAGTTGAAGCTTCAATACTGCTTCCCCCGCACCTGCATGCCAAATCATACCCCAAACCTCACCCCCATCCTCGAACCCCACCCTCACCCCCATCCTCGAACCCCACCCTCACCCCCACCCCCACCACCATCCTCACCCCCACCACCATCCTCACCCCCACCCCCAGCACACCTATTCCCCGCCAATGTCTCACCATCACAACCCACACATCCCAAAACCTAGGCCTGCATGCGTCCACTAAGCATGGACACCCATCACCAAAGCATGCCCAATGCATATACACATCCCCCCCACAAGCCACCCTCACCAAAGCCCCCACACACGAATGCCAGCACTTGGGGACACGAGAACCCACAGATACACCCATATGCCACACATTGAAACTATAACCATACCTCTATACCCCTGCAGGACCCGACCGTCAACACACCGCGGCGGAGGGGCCAGAATTCTCCACACCCCCCACCCAAGAGGCCGTCAGCGATGACAGCAGCTCTGTCGACCTGGACACCGATGACCAGCCCGGACCATCGGGGACCTCTGGACAGTCGGTTCCCCTCACACAGGCCCAGGCCACTACAGACCCAAACCCCTCTGGGAACACCAGCACAGCTCCCACCCAGCGGGCCCATGCCTCTGTCTCCAGGGCGCGTCAATCTGCGGTGTGTCTACCACTACAGGGCACCCAGGATAACCCACCACCCCAACAACAACAGGGACCTGGGGGCAGTGGTAGTGGGCACACCGGCCAGGGGGCAGAGGCCCAGGGAAACAGGGGAACTCGGAGGGCAGCTGTGCGACAGGGGGGGGAGGAGAGGCCCAGGGAACCCACTCTCCACGAGGTCCTCACCACCATCATGGGAGCATACAACCGCTCCCAGGAGACGATGGCGACGGTACTGGCCCGGTTCCAGGAGATCCAGGTACTGCAGGAGGAACACTATCGGGGGTACAGGGAGGACATCAGAGCCATCAACACCACCCTGGTTACCATGGTAGGGCTGCTGCAGGACCTCGTCAACAACAGGGCGGACACTCAACAACACCCAAGGGCCCCTGCCACTAGCCTGGACCAAGAACAGCCAACCACCTCCGCCGGCGCTAGTGGACAGGAGGCCCCCGCACAGCAGCAGCCCACCAGACCCCCACCTCCTGCAGGAGAAGAACCACCCCGCAAGAGGGCCCTGAGATCTCGCAAGAAGACAGAGTAGGATGTCAAGACCCCCGCCAGCAATGGATACCACCTGATGTCATCCCACTGTCCCACATTGTCACCCTGTCCATCCTTGAACTGCCCATGCTCCATCTCTCCACAGGCCTCTGGACAATGCACCTGTGTGACTGTTACTCTGGACTCTGCCATGGACATTCCTTCACCATAGCCCCCACCCACTTGAAACCACCCATCCCATTTTGAGCACTTCAATAAACACCTATTTTGCACCAAAATATCTGGAGTCTGGCTGTGATTTCAATAGATTGTAATTGACATGACAGTGCAAATATGTCCTTGTACATGGTGAAGTCAACAAACAGCTGCCACAAAGCTGTAGTCCATGGGGAAACGAAGCACAGGACTCGTAGTGGGGACCCCAGATCTGAAATAGGGAGGGAAAAGCCAAAACTCAGTCGTCATACACTGGGGCAAATAGACAGGCAGCAGAGATGCAGGAGAGTAGTTAACATTTACTAAATTATCTTTGAAATGTTACCTGTGTCCTATTGGAAGTACTGTTCAATGATTCTGTCCCTGTTGTCTGTTTCAGCCCCGTCGTCTTCCTCGTCGTCACTCTCCTCAGGTTCCACCGCTGCCACAACACCACCGTCTCGACCATCCTCCTGCAGGAAAGGCACCTGGCGGCGCAAAGCCAGGTTGTGAAGCATGCAGCAGGCCACGATGATGTGACACACCTTCTTAGGTGAGTACATTAGGGATCCACCTGTCATATGCAGGCACCTAAACCTGGCCTTTAGGAGGCCAAAGGTGCGTTCGATCACCCTCCTAGTACGCCCATGGGCCTCATTGTACCGTTCCTCTGCCCTGGTCCGGGGATTCCTTACTGGGGTCAGTAGCCACGACAGGTTGGGGTACCCAGAGTCCCCCACTAGCCATACACGGTGTCTCTGTAGCTGTTCCATCACGTAAGGGATGCTGCTATTCCTGAGGATGTAGGCGTCATGCACTGACCCTGGGAATTTGGCATTTACATGCGAGATGTACTGGTCAGCCAAACACACCACCTGGATGTTCATTGAATGGTAATTTTTTCTGTTCCTGTACACCTGCTCCCTGTCTCTTGGGGGAACCAAAGCCACATGGGTCCCATCAATGGCACCAATTACGTTGGGAATATGTCCAAGGGCGTAGAAATCACCCTTCACTGTAGCCAATTCGCCCACCTCAGGGAAAATGATGTAGCTCCTCACGGATTTCATCAGGGCAGACAACACTCTGGATAACACCTTCGAAAACATGGGCTGAGACATCCCAGAAGCAATTCCCACGGTTGTCTGAAATGACCCACTTGCCAAGAAATGGAGTACTGACATGACCTGCACCAGAGGGGGAATCCCTGTGGGTTGGCGGATGGGGGACATCAGGTCGGGCTCCAGCTGGGCACACAGTTCATGGATAGTGGCACGGTTAAGACGGTAGGTCAGGATAATGTGGCGTTCTTCCATTGTCGACAGGTCCACCAGCGGTCGGTACACGGGAGGATTCATCCGTCTCCTCGCCCAACCCAGCGGACGGTGCCTAGGAAGGACAACATGGAGCACACAGTCAAGCAACCCACAGGTACGTACTCACAGCTAGCACAGTATACGATTCTCTATGCAGTGAATGGCGTGTCTGAGTGGCTATGCAAGGCCTAGGCCTGTGTGACGCAGTTGAAATTGAGCCATGTGGGCCCTGGAAATGGCGGCTGCCTGACCTGTGAAGTGTGACAATGGGATGTGAGGTCAATGCGCTGGCGTGGCACACCGCGGCGGGCGGCGGGCGACGACCGCGGCGCGAAGCCGCATTGGTTAACATTGAAGCCTATGGGTTTCAGGAGCCAATGGCGAAGGGCGCCGGCGGTGGCGGGACGCACCGCCGCGGGACGCACCGCCGCGGACGTGACCGCCATTTTCTATCTACTTATCCACTTGCGACTTGAACTTTCACAGGAGAGGACCTATACTGCAAGTGTTGCTGTGACCTCGGTCTGGAAGGGACAATGGCTGCTGCGCCTGGGGAAAGGGCCCCTGCCTTCACTGGAGAGGAGTTGGAGAAACTTGTGGATGGGGTCCTCCCCCAGTATACGCTACTCTACGGTCCTCCAGACCAACAAGTGAGTTTAATTCAATATGGATTTGGGGCCACTGGCTGGCTTGGGGGCCTGGCGGGGGGCCTGGCGGGGATGGGGGGCATGTTGGGCGTGGCGGGGGGCCTGGCGGGGATGGGGGGCATGTTGGGCCTGGCGGGGGGCATGGCGGGGGGCCTGGCGGGGATGGGGGGCATGTTGGGCCTGGCGGGGGGCATGGCGGGGGGCCTGGCGGGGATGGGGGGCATGTTGGGCCTGGCGGGGGGCATGGCGGGGGGCCTGGCGGGGATGGGGGGCATGTTGGGCCTGGCGGGGGGCCTGGCGGGGGGCCTGGCGGGGATGGGGGGCATGTTGGGCCTGGCGGGGGCATGGCGGGGGGCCTGGCGGGGATGGGGGGCATGTTGGGCCTGGCGGGGGCATGGCGGGGGGCCTGGCGGGGATGGGGGGCATGTTGGGCCTGGCGGGGGGCATGGCGGGGGGCCTGGCGGGGATGGGGGGCATGTTGGGCCTGGCGGGGGGCATGGCGGGGGGCCTGGCGGGGATGGGGGGCGTTGGGCCACTGGAAAGGAAAATGCTGAGAAACTTGAACGTGGTATTTCTCCCTCCCTGTACGTGTCACATAGGTCCGCGCCCATGAGAAGATCGGGATTTGGCGTGCCATCGCCAAGGAAGTCCGGACCCTGGGGGTCCACCATCGACGGAGCACCCACTGCCGCAAGAGGTGGGAGGACATCCGCCGCGGGACCAAGAAGACCGCTGAGTCTCTGCTGGGGATGGCCTCCCAACGTAGGCGGGGTGCCTGCCGTCAACTGAGCCCCCTGATGTTCCGGATCCTGGCGGTGGCCTACCCTGAATTGGATGGGCGCGTGAGGGCAGCACAGCAGACACAAGGGGGTGAGTACAAGCATTATCTACTCTGTTGTCGCGCAGTGGAGGTGTCTGGGTGGGGGAGGAGGGCTGGGGGTCCCCCTAGGCCAGGGCGATATCTGTAGGCTGGGCACCCCCGTAAGCCCCTGTGTCCCCAGCCACCACCCTCAGTAGTTTGTCAGTACAGCCATCCCTGGGCCGTGTCATCCATGGGTGCAGTTGTCAACTCTAGGCATGTAGGGCATGTTCCACGGAATGCGTAGCGGACCCCAAGTGCGCAACTTAGTGCAGGGGGCATCTGTGTCTGTCATGTCCGCTAACTGTACCGGAGATCCATGTACTCAATATCCCTTTATTTCTCTCTCCCCCCCCCTTTTTGTTTGTCTTTCTGTGCTTGTGTGCATCAGCATCATCAGGCGGAGGAGAAGTGGCATCGGGGCAGGAGGGAGCTGCATCTCACATGGCCCAGGAGGGCCATGCCACAGAGTCAGACTGGACCAGTGAGACGGAGGGCGAGGGGAGCTCCACGACGGGGACGACTGGACCCTGCAGCGACACGGACACGTCCTCGGAAGGGGGCTCCCTTGCGGGGGTGGCACCATCCGTGCCCCCCGCCATTACAGGTACAGCCGCCACCCAGCGCACCATCTCCGCCCTCCCAGCAGCCCCTCAGCGTTCGCCCCGTGCCCGCTCTGCCAGGAAGCCGGGCATCTCCTTCGCCCCAGGCACCTCAGGCCCTGCCCCTGTTACCCCCGCTGCCCTCAGTGAGGAGGTCATTGACCTCCTCCGAACGCTCATTGTTGGGCAGACTACCCTTTTGAATGCCATCCAGGGGGTGGAGAGGGAGGTTCATCGCAGCAATGCGTACCTGGAGGGCATTCATTCGGGTCAGGCTGCCCATCAGCGATCGTTCCAGGCTCTGGCCTCAGCACTGACGGCAGCCATTGTCCCTGTCTCCTGCCTGCCTCTACTAACTCCCTCCTCCCAGTCTCCTGTTCCTCTGCCTGTCCCACCCACACCATCAGACCAGCCTGCACACACCTCAACACCCAAGAGAAGCTCATCCAAACATAAGCACCACAGATCACGCAGACATTCACACACGCAACATTCCGATGCAGACATGCCAACAGTCACTACCACCTCTGTGACCCCCACCTCCTCGTCTCCCTCCTCCCTCCCTGTGACGTCTACACTCACACCTCCATTCACCTCACCATCAGCCAGTGTTTCCATCACCAGCACACCCTCCACTCCAGTCCGCACACGTGCAGTCACCACCCCCACTGCCATTTACACGTCCCCTGTGTCCTCTCCCACTGTGTCTGTCACCCCCTCTTCCACACCACACAAACGCAGCCACCCACCCACCCACCCAACAGCCATCCACCTCACGACAGCCTATCCCTCCTGCACCTGCACCCAAAGACAGCAAACGTGACTCACCTACAACCACATCCTCTCCCTCCACTCCCATTCCCACTGTACCTACCACTCTCCATTGTCCCAAGAAGCTCTTCCTCGCCACTACTAACTTCTTTCCTGACCCTGAGCCCCCCCCTCCTTCTTGTCGGGGTAAGAAGAGCACCTCAGCCACCACCAGCCCTGCAGCCCCCTTGACAAGGGTGCAGGGGTATTGGAGCCCGCCAGCCCGCATGTCTGGATCTTCGCCCAGCAGCAAGGGGACAGCCAGCCCACCCCCTGGGAAGAGGAGCAGAAGGCGGAAGGGGCGCCGCAGGAGCCCGCCTTCTACATCCCCCCCGGACACCAGCCAGAGACAGTCACCAGCCACAGCTCCAAAGGGAGGAAAGGGACACAGGCCCACGACTAAGGAGGGCAAGGGCAGCAAGTCGGAGAGGTCAGGCAGCAGGCCTGCTGCACAGGAGGAGCCCACAACCCCCATAGCCGCTGCCCCGGGAGGAACCGGCACAGCTGCCCCGGGAGAGCCCACCACCCCCATAGCCGCTGCCCAGGGAGGACCCAGCCCAGCTGGCCAGGAGGGCCCCACCACCCACAGCCCAGGTGGGCAGTGAAGGAGCACCATCCCCGCTGCCCAGGAGTGCACCACCAGGCAATTAGCAGTTGGCCATAGACCGGCCGCCGTCCCAAGAACCGCTGAACTGGGCCCTTCAGGGCAAGGACCGCTGAACTGGGCCCCGCCGTCTCAAGAACCGCTGAACTGGGCCCTTCAGGGCAAGGACCGCTGAACTGGGCCCCGCCGTCTCAAGAACCGCTGAACTGGGCCCCGCCGTCTCAAGAACCGCTGAACTGGGCCCTTCAGGGCAAGGACCGCTGAACTGGGCCCCGCCGTCTCAAGAACCGCTGAACTGGGCCCCGCCGTCTCAAGAACCGCTGAACTGGGCCCTTCAGGGCAAGGACCGCTGAACTGGGCCCCGCAGTCTCAAGCACCGCTCCGCTGGGCCCCGCCGTCTCAAGAACCGCTGAACTGGGCCCTTCAGGGCAAGGACCGCTGAACTGGGCCCCGCAGTCTCAAGCACCGCTCCGCTGGGCCCCGCCGTCTCAAGAACCGCTCCGCTGGGCCCCGCCGTCTCACGCACCGCTCCGCTGGGCCCCGCCGTCTCAAGAACCGCTGAACTGGGCCCTTCAAGGCAAGGACCGCTGAACTGGGCCCCGCCATCTCAAGAACCGCTGAACTGGGCCCTTCAAGGCAAGGACCGCTGAACTGGGCCCCGCCGTCTCAAGAACCGCTGAACTGGGCCCCGCCGTCTCAAGAACCGCTGAACTGGGCCCTTCAGGGCAAGGACCGCTGAACTGGGCCCCGCAGTCTCAAGCACCGCTCCGCTGGGCCCCGCCGTCTCAAGAACCGCTCCGCTGGGCCCCGTCGTCTCACGCACCGCTCCGCTGGGCCCCGCCGTCTCAAGAACCACTGAACTGGGCCCTTCAGGGCAAGGACCGCTGAACTGGGCCCCGCCGTCTCAAGAACCGCTGAACTGGGCCCCGCCGTCTCAAGAACCGCTGAACTGGGCCCTTCAGGGCAAGGACCGCTGAACTGGGCCCCGCCGTCTCAAGAACCGCTGAACTGGGCCCCGCCGTCTCAAGAACCGCTGAACTGGGCCCTTCAGGGCAAGGACCGCTGAACTGGGCCCCGCAGTCTCAAGCACCGCTCCGCTGGGCCCCGCCGTCTCAAGAACCGCTGAACTGGGCCCTTCAGGGCAAGGACCGCTGAACTGGGCCCCGCAGTCTCAAGCACCGCTCCGCTGGGCCCCGCCGTCTCAAGAACCGCTCCGCTGGGCCCCGCCGTCTCACGCACCGCTCCGCTGGGCCCCGCCGTCTCAAGAACCGCTGAACTGGGCCCTTCAAGGCAAGGACCGCTGAACTGGTCCCCGCCGTCTCAAGAACCGCTGAACTGGGCCCTTCAAGGCAAGGACCGCTGAACTGGGCCCCGCCGTCTCAAGAACCGCTGAACTGGGCCCTTCAGGGCAAGGACCGCTGAACTGGGCCCCGCAGTCTCAAGCACCGCTCCGCTGGGCCCCGCCGTCTCAAGAACCGCTCCGCTGGGCCCCGCCGTCTCACGCACCGCTCCGCTGGGCCCCGCCGTCTCAAGAACCGCTGAACTGGGCCCTTCAAGGCAAGGACCGCTGAACTGGGCCCCGCCGTCTCAAGAACCGCTGAACTGGGCCCTTCAAGGCAAGGACCGCTGAACTGGGCCCCGCCGTCTCAAGAACCGCTGAACTGGGCCCCGCCGTCTCAAGAACCGCTGAACTGGGCCCTTCAGGGCAAGGACCGCTGAACTGGGCCCGCCGTCTCAAGAACCGCTGAACTGGGCCCCGCCGTCTCAAGAACCGCTGAACTGGGCCCTTCAGGGCAAGGACCGCTGAACTGGGCCCCGCAGTCTCAAGCACCGCTCCGCTGGGCCCCGCCGTCTCAAGAACCGCTGAACTGGGCCCTTCAGGGCAAGGACCGCTGAACTGGGCCCCGCCGTCTCAAGCACCGCTGAACTGGGCCCTTCAAGGCAAGAACCGCTGGCCCTTTGGCAGACGTGGCAGGGCAGGATCTATCTCGGGCAGGGCTGCAGGATGTCCTCTGGCCAACTTGCCTCCTCCAGTGGCAGTGGGGTCTGTTATGGACTGTATGGACTGTGGCTTTGCTCTCCCCAGGATGGCCAAGTGGGCAGGCCACCCACTGTATGGACTGTATGGACTGTGGCTTTGCTCTCCCCAGGATGGCCCAGTGGGCAGGCCACCCACTGTATGGACTGTATGGACTGTGGCTTTGCTCTCCCCAGGATGGCCCAGTGGGCAGGCCACCCACTGTATGGACTGTATGGACTGTGGCTTTGCTCTCCCCAGGATGGCCCAGTGGGCAGGCCACCCACTGTATGGACTGTATGGACTGTGGCTTTGCTCTCCCCAGGATGGCCCAGTGGGCAGGCCACCCACTGTATGGACTGTATGGACTGTGGCTTTGCTCTCCCCAGGATGGCCCAGTGGGCAGGCCACCCACTGTATGGACTGTATGGACTGTGGCTTTGCTCTCCCCAGGATGGCCCAGTGGGCAGGCCACCCACTGTATGGACTGTTTGGACTGTGGCTTTGCTCTCCCCAGGATGGCCCAGTGGGCAGGCCACCCACTGTATGGACTGTTTGGACTGTGGCTTTGCTCTCCCCAGGATGGGCCAGTGGTCATGGAGTCCCCTCGTGGATCTGGCGTCGTGTACTCAAGTGGCTGAGGTGCCCCCCCTTCCCTTCCCCCTGAGGTGCCTGTCCTATTTTCTTTCTGATGCCCCTGCAGTGTTCTCTCCGTGGAGTTCTTGTCGTGGGACTGGGCCTTGCCCCTTTGCACAGGACCCCTGTGATCCACGGACAGTGGTTGGACTACATTTAGTAGCTGTGTATATTTTGTACATAGTTTATTTATTTATTGGGATTACTGGTGTACATATTTCAATATATCTGCCCGTTTATGATCTCTTCTTTTGGTCTTTGCATTATTTCGGAGGGGGGTGGTTTGTGGGTTGTGACAGTGATCTGTGGGAATGCATTGATGTGTGTGTTGTAGTGGGTGTGGGTGGGTGGGTGTGTGCCGGTAATCTTTTCCCTCCCCTGTGTCGTAGGTGCAGTACTCACCGATGTCTTCCGCGCCGCCGGGCGTGCTCCTGGTATATGAGCAGGAATAGGAGTGCGGGGATGACCTGCAACTCTGGTTCCATACTGCCGGAATCTCGCGTGGAGTGCGTAGAGGTGAGCGTTTTCCCGTTCGTAGTCTGTTTCCGCCGTGTTCTTATCGGCGGTGCTCCCGCCCCGGAAAAGGTGGCAGATTGGTGGGTCGTAATAGGGTGGGCGGTACATTGTCTGCCGTCTGGCTGTTGGCGGGAACCGCCGCGCTGTTTGTTTGTACCGCCGTGGCGGTCGGAGTGTTAAGTTGGCGGGCTGTGTTGGCGGTTCCCGCCAGGGTCAGAATTGCATATTTTAGACCGCCGGCCTGTTGGCGGCTTGGCCGCCGCTTTATCACCGACCGCCAGGGTCAGAATGAGGGCCTCAGTGTCTTCCTGGCCACGTGTCCATGTGTTGTGTGACCTACAGGGCTGTTGTGCTGTGTGTATATAAGTAGGTTTCTGTACTTACCAACAAGTAGGCCATTTCCATATCGTCCACCCTGGAAGTGTTGATTGATGGTGCAGTGGCGGAAGATGAATGAATCATGTACACTCCCAGGATACTTTGCCACGATGTTGGTGATCAATCCCCGGTGATCCACAATGGCCTGCACATTGATGGAGTTTGTGTGCTTCCTGTTGAAGTATAGATGCTCAGTTGCAGCAGGTGGCACAATCCGTACATGTGTGCAGTCAATGGCACCAAGCACGTGTGGGAAGCCGTTGATTTGGTAGAAGCCCTGTTTGGTCTCCTGCTGCTTCAGCTGTGTGTTGGGGAAGCTGATGTGGCGGGGTGTGAGGAAGATGATGGCATCCAGTACCTTGGGTAGGAAGGCAGAGAATGAGGGCTGTGAGATCCCGGCAACAGCGTTGAAAGATTGTGGGCTGATAACTATGCACTGGGGTCTGGATTGTATCTTCATCTGCACTTCCTGAGGCTTATTTCTGAAGTAAATAGAAAACTAACAGTACAATACTGTGTTGGACTGAAAAAGTCTGCTTCAAGGTGTATATATAAGCTGAAAATCAATGGGCCAGATGTATGAAAAAAAACCTTAGCGAATCGCAACTAGGGTTTTTTAAAGAAATCGCTATTTCTGAGTCGCAAAATGCAATGTAACATATTTGCGATTCGGTGTTCGAAAATCGCAAATTTGCGAAAACGGTCACATGGCACAGCCTGATGACATCACAAGCAGGAAGTGAGTCAGCCCAGGCTGTTTGCAGGTACCACACCCACAGCAGAGAGTCACAGACCAGCCCCAGGGAGCAAGTTTGTGAGCAAGCCAGGACCTGACATCAACATGGCCAATGCTGCTAATGGGAAGGAGAAGGGAGAGAGGAAGAGGAAGCTGAAGTTCAGTGAGCAAGAATTGGAGGTGCTCACTGAGGAGGTACTGAGGAGCCATGACTGGCTATTTGGGAAGAGCTCACTCCAGGTACCAGAGAGTGAGAAGTGAAAACTCTGGGCTGACATCCAGACCAAAATCTGCGCAGTGGGGGTTGCGCAGCGCTCAGTGGCGGAGATACGAAAGAGCTGGTACGGCCTGCGTTCCCATGCCAAGGAGAGGGTGGCCAGCAGGCTAAAGAAGGCAAGGAGCACAGGAAGCAGACCGTCCAACCAGACACCCTCCACCCCCATGGAAGACCTGGTTGAGTCCACACTGCTTCCAGAAGCTGTCAGTGGGGTCACTGACATTGACACGTCCGACACACACAGCACCAGTAAAGGTAAGTCCAATAATGATATGTAACTCCATATGTGTATGTACAAATGCCCCTTAGGAAATAGCAAGTAGTGCAAACCATTGTGATAAGTACACCATTCCACATCTTAGATGCGGCACAACAATGCCTTATGGGAGTGGTAGTCCACAACCCAGAGCTGAAATTAGCACATAGAATGCAATTAAGTAGAGCGACACCCAGAAGAACACAACACCCAGTACATAGTGATATGATGTAAGTGTACATTTATTAACATTGTGCCACGTTTGGTGATATATACATAACTGATATGCTGCACATTGTCGCTGCAGATGGCCCAGGTCCAGCAGCAGCAGAATGTGCCATTGTGGGGGATGCAGAAACACAGCCTCTGTCCGACTCCAACACCAGCGAGCCATTGTGTATTGCGCCAATCAGACGCAGGGCAAGGGTGTTACCTCTCCCCGATTTGAGCCTGGACTCCGATGACATGCGGGATGTAGGCCACACTCCATCCCCAAAAGCCAGTTTCACTGGAAGGCAGCAGTCCCTGCCCCAGCCTCACTCAACTCCCCGCAGGAGGCCTCACGATGCAGGCACACAGCACACAGATGTAGGTGAGGGGCCATCATTCTTCGGTGGCCTGGAAGCATCAATGCTCAAAGTGCAGTGGCTGCAAAACAAAAACATGTGGGCAATGCACAGGAAGATGCAGGCACACAATGCCAATATGGGTGGGGCTGCACAAGCAGTTGGATTGTCTGAATACTAACATCTGCAAGCTGCATGAGGGGCAGAAAACAGCTGCAGAGAACACCAGGGAACTGACCAATGCCATAAAGGAACTCTGTACTGAGATCAGGCATGAGCGCGTTAGCCACCGCAGGCATGAAAGGCAATTCATGGGAATGTTCAGTGGCTTTTGTAGATCAGTAAATCGCCTAGCTACATCTACTGCCCTGATATCACGGCGTGCTGTGGCCACACAGGTGGAGGCAGCACATAGCAGTCGGGATGTTGCCCAGGGATTGGTCCAAATTAAAAACGTTCTGGATGCTATGCTGGCAACACGCAGTGCTACACCCAGTGAAATGGATGTTGGGGATACTGAGGACTCATCTAGCTTCAGCAGCCTTGCAGTGCCCATGATGGATCCTAGGCGTCGCAGTGCGAGGCACAGTACTGCCTCTGAGCCTGATACAAGAGGTGCCGGCGAAGCCACTGCGCACTAAAGTGGAATGCGTGGTTGTAAAAAGTGACATTGATGGCCACAGGGGACTAACTTCACATGTAGAATTACAGTAAACTATGATGACAATAGTACGACACTGTAAATGGCTCATGTATGACTCATGTGTATTGCTTTGTCCTAGTGACACGTATGTTACCTGAAGTCAAGGTAATAAAGGTGCTAACTAGCAGAATACATGTCAGTGAGGTTGTGTTGTCATAACTTACATCTAAAATGGTTGTGCGTAATGTCAGCACGCCTTTGCCTGCCCTCTGCTGCACTGGTCCTGTCTGCTGGCTGTAGGGGTGGTATGGGATCATCATCCTCATCTGAGCCTGGCTCCGACATTTCTACAGGTATGCCCCTGGTGGTAGCTATGTTGTGCAAGATCTCACATGTGGCCACTATTCTACAGGTCGTGTCCGGGCTGTACTGTAGTGCCCCTCCACTTTTGTGGATGCACCGGAAGCGACTCTTCAGCAGGCCAAAGATGCGCTCCACCACATTGCGGGTTGCCCTGTGTGCTGAATTGTTTCTCCGCTCTGCTGATGTTGCAGGATTTAGGTAGGGCGTCATCATGTAGGTGCGCACTGCGTAGGCACTGTCTCCTGGAAGGAATAGAGGGTATAATGAGTAGCTGAGCCATCTGACGTCAAACTGCCATCAATGCACTAGTGTACAGAGGGAAAATATCTAGTAGATATCCTTCACCAAATTCCCTAGCTAGCAGTCTTGCGTGAATCCCGCTGTGGCGAAAGATGTACGAATCTTGTGTGCTCCCTGGGTACCTGGCCACAGGATCAGTTATGATATAGGAGGCATTGCATATCACCTGTATATTCATTGAATGTTGGTATTTACGGTTGCGGTACACATACTCTGTGGCCGATGGTGGACAGATTGCAACATGTGTCCCATCTATGGCACCTAGGACGTGGGGGAACTGTGCTATCTGGTAGAAATCTATTTTTGTCTGCTGTATTTCCTGTGGAGTGTTGAGGAATCGGATGCACTGGTGTATCCTGCTCAGCATGGCGTTTAGAAATGCATTGAAAAATCTAGAGAGGGCACTCTGTGATAGCCCTCCAGCGGCTGCTATGACCCCTTGATAGCTCCCTGAGGCAAGTAGGTACAGGGAGCATAATACCTGCACATGGGTGGGTATGCTATTAGTCCTGTGTGTTGTGCGCTGCAGTATGGGTTGTAGCTCAGCTATCAGGTCAAATATCATGGCTGAGCTCAACCTGTACTTCTCAAAAATTTCTCCTCAGTCTGGTCAAAAAGGGTAATGCGCACTCTGAAAATGCGCTCCTGTCTCCTCCTCCCTCTCCTCAAACCTGCCAAGATCCTCATTCTCCTCGCCATGACGTAGAGTGCAGCCATTGTGGAAAAGACTCTGAGGCATACTGGGCCTCTTTATATAGGTTGCACCTGGTTACCACCTGGTTTCAATCCGTGGTAATTTGCACGTGCAAAAGGCCATTCTGCGAAAATTCGCAATTTGCGAATTTTTGATGCATCGAATTGCGACATGGTTTTGCGTGTCACATTTTGCGTCTTTCAATTTGCGACGTGAAATACCGAATCTGTATTTGCGAGTCGATATTCGTACTCGCAATTTGCAATATTCTAATAGCGATTCGGTATTTCATGTCGCAAATTGCGAGATGCAAAATGCGACATGCAAAACCATGTCGCTTCGCTAAAAATTGCAAATTTTGTGATTCCTTGTTTTTGGCCTGCGAATGCCTTTCAGGCATCGCAGACCACGTTTTTCTATTCGCAAACGGACGATTTCTGCGATCCGCACCATTTGGAAACGCATATTCGTATGATACATCTGGCCCAATGTGTCCAAAATTCCCTTAAAAAAATCTTTATGTATGTGACATCTGACTATAAACTTTCATCACACACACACCATACAGCAGGAATGGATGTGTACGAGTGTATGGACAATTATGTAACCTGCGAGTACAATGTAAGAAATGATAGGTGTGATTTATGTATACAATACTACATAAGAATATAACGTCACTCAGCTTACCCGGGTTCACATGAACATCAGGCTGCAGGCAGACGTACCACAGTGCCCAAGATTCCAAATCAGTTCTCAAACAATGACAGATTTAAAACACACATCCAAACTTCACAACACATTGGGAACCATAGTAACCTTGAGTGGTGGGTGCAATGGATGGCAGATGCATTGAGAAGTAGCTTTGGTGTAGCTACCAATGTGACTGCACAATAGGAATGCGGAGGTCGAGCAGTAGGCTTATCAGAGGGTAGTGTTAAGCATTTGTTGTACACACACAAGCAATAAATGAGGAACACACACTCAAAGACAATTCCAGGCCAATAGGTTTTTTATATAGAAATATATATTTTCTTAGTTTATTTTAAGAACCACAGGTTCAAGATTTACAAACAATACTTTAAATGAAAGGTATTTCACTCAGGTATCTTAGGAACATTGAATCATCACAATAGCATGTACAGTTTTGGCACAAATGGCATTAAGCTATTTTAAAATTGGACATAGTGAAAAATTCAACAGTTCCTGGGGGAGGTAAGTATTTGTTAGTTTTTCAGGTAAGTGAAGCACTTACAGGGTTCAAAGTTGGATCCAAGGTAGCCCACCGCTGGGGGTGCAGGGCAACCCCAAAGTTACCACACCAGCAGCTCAGGGCCGGTCAGGTGCAGAGGTCAAAGTGGTGCCCAAAACGCATAGGCTTCAATGGAGAAGGGGGTGCCCCGGTTCCAGTCTGCCAGCAGGTAAGTACCTGCGGCTTCGGAGGGCAGACCAGGGGGGTTTTGTAGGGCACCGGGGGGGATACAAGTCAGCACAAAAAGTACACCCTCAGCGGCACAGGGGCGGCCGGGTGCAGAGTGCAAACAGGCTTCGGGTTTGCAATAGGTTTCAATGGGAGACCCAGGGGTCTCTTCAGCGATGCAGGCAGGCAAGGGGGGGGCTCCTCGGGATAGCCACCACCTGGGCAAGGGAGAGGGCCACCTGGGGGTCGCTCCTGCACTGGAGGTCGGATCCTTCTGGTCCTGGGGGCTGCGGGTGCAGTGTGTTTCCCAGGCATCGGGTTCTTTGAAGCAGGCAGTCGCGGTCAGGGGGAGCCTCTGGATTCCCTCTGCAGGCGTCGCTGGGGGGGCTCAGGAGGTTCAACTCTGGCTACTCACAGGGTCGCAGTCGCTGGGGGGTCCTCCCTGTAGTGTTGGTTCTCCACAGGTCGAGCCGGGGGCATCGGGTGCAGAGTGGAAATTCTCACGCTTCCGGCGGGAAACGTGTGGTCTTTAAAAGTTGCTTCTTTGTTGCAAAGTTGCAGTCTTTGTGGAACAGGGCCACTGTCCTCTGGAGTTCTTGGTCCTTTTAGATGCAGGGTAGTCCTCTGAGGCTTCAGAGGTCGCTAGACCCTGGGGGACGTGTCACTGTTGCAGTTTTTCTTGAAGTAGGGAGACAGGCCGGTAGGGCTGGGGCCAAAGCAGTTGGTGTCTCCGTCTTCTCTGCAGGTTTTCAGCTCAGCACTCCTTCTTCGTCTTCAGGTTTCAGGAATCTATCTTGCTTGGTTCTGGTGGCCCCTAAATACTCAATTTAGGGGTGTGTTTAGGTCTGGGGGTTAGTAGCCAATGGCTACTAGCCCTGAGGGGAGGGGGGCACATCCCTAATCTTATTGGGGGAATCCTCCATCTGCAAGATGGAGGATTTCTAAAAGTCAGAGTCACCTCAACTCAGGACACCTTAGGGGTTGTCCTGACTGGCCAGTGACTCCTCCTTGTTTTTCTCATTATCTCCCCCAGCCTTGCCGACAAAAGTGGGGCCGTGGCCGGAGGGGGCGGGCATCTCCGCTAGCTGGGATGCCCTGTGCCACTGTAACAAAGGGGGTGAGCCTTTAAGGCTCACCCCAAGGTGTTACAGTTCCTACAGGGGGAGGTGAGAAGCACCTCCACCCAATACCAGCTTTGTTACTAGCCACAGAGTGACAAAGGCACTCTCCCCATGTGGCCAGCAACATGTCTGGTGTGTGGCAGGCTGGCAAAACTAGTCAGCCCACACTGGAAGTCAGGTATGTTTTAAGGGGGCATCTCTAAGATGCCCTCTGGGTGTATTTCACAATAAAATGTACACTGGCATCAGTGTGCATTTATTGTGCTGAGAAGTTTGATACCAAACTTCCCAGTTTTCAATGTAGCCATTATGGTGCTGTGGAGTTCGGGAGTCAGACTCCCAGACCATATACTCTTATGGCCACCCTGCACTTACAATGTCTAAGGTTTGGCTTCGACACTGTAGGGGCATAGTGCTCATGCACCTATGCCTTCACCTGTGGTATAGTGCACCCTGCCTTAGGGCTGGAAGGCCTGCTAGAGGGGTGACTTATCTATGCCATAGGCAGTGTGAGGTTGGCATGTCACCCTGAGGGGAGTGCCATGTCGACTTAGCCATTTTCTCCCCACCAGCACACACAAGCTGGCAAGCAGTGTGTGTGTGCTGAGTGAGGGGTCCTCATGGTTGCATAAGACATGCTGCATCCCTTAGAGACCTTCCCTGGCATCAGGGCCCTTGGTACCAGGGGTACCAGTTACAAGGGACTTACCTGGATGCCAGGGTGTGCCAATTGTGGGGACAAATGTCCAGTTTTAGGGAAAGAATACTGGTGCTGGGGCCTGGTTAGCAGGCCTCAGCACACTTTCAAATCATAACTTGGCATCAGCAAAGGCAAAAAGTCAGGGGGTAACCATGCCAAGGAGGCATTTCCTTACACCATGTCAATAATGTGATTCCGATGCAGGATGGTACACAAATGCAAATACTATATTGACAATGTTCACCCATGCCAAGGCCCTGATCCCCAAGCATATGACACATACTGTAAAAGGAGCACCTAAATATTTATTTAACAGTAAAAAAGGATATGAAAACTAGGAGAAACACCTTAACTAACCTAACCTATCCTAACTACACATTACCCACAACTGGCCCTAACTACCCTAATCTAAACTTACCTATCACATTTAACTAAACACTCTAAACATCAACTACCAACCCCCTCATATGACGGTACACATGTTGGACAACATGTACTAAACTAAACACATAGGGCCTGATTCTAACTTTGGAGGACGGTGTTAAACCGTCCCAAAAGTGGCGGATATACCACCTACCGTATTACGAGTTCCATAGGATATAATGGACTCGTAATACGGTAGGTGGTAAATCCGCCACTTTTGGGACGGTTTAACACCGTCCTCCAAAGATAGAATCAGGCCCATAATAACTTTTCCTAAAAAAATATATATTTTGGGGGTATTTCTTTTTTTTAATATATATTTTTTATTTATTTTTTATACACATAAACCCCAATATCATCCCCCACACACCCACCCACAAAAAAACAGATGTAGTAATATAACCCCCTCCACCCCCAACCCACTTATACTAACTATAAACTAACAGCCTACTCTAACCTACCACTAAGCCCCCTGAACCCACTAAGGAGCATATTTATACTTTTTGATGCAAAACTGCACCAACACAATCTTGCGTCAAAAAGTTTAACGCCAGCTAACGCCATTTCTTAGTGCTCCTGAGCGTCAAATTTATACTTTGATGCTTAGCGGCGCAAACCACGGGTTAGAGTCATTTATTTTTTACTCAAACCATTGCGCCACGTCGCAAAGAAAAATGACGATAACGTGGAGAAAATTACTTTAATCCAGTTTACGGCATCGCAAACCGGATACAAGCCTTTTTTTGCCGCAATCGCGTCAAAAAGCAGCGCAAAAACAGCAAAATGTGCAAAGGAGCCCCAAAATGGATTCCAGAAGCCATGAGAGACCCCAGGAAGATGACAACCAGCCAGGAACCAGCCAGGAGGACCCACACAAGACCCAGGAGAGGAAGAAGAAGAAAAGGAAGTGTTGGTTCAGTGCAGAGGAGCAGGAAATACTGGTGAAAGAGGTGACGGAACACCAGCATCAACTTTTTGTCACCTCTAAATTGCCAGTTGGGAGGAGAGAGGCAATTTGGCAACAAATTGTCGATAAGATCAACAGTGTGGCAGAAGCACGGAGAACAGTCACCGAGTGCAAGAAACGCTGGCACGACTGCAAGCGTAGCACCAAGGAAAGATGGCCAGGAACAGGAAGGCAGCACTGCAGACTGGAGGTGGGAGTCCAGCACCGCAGGAGGCCCTAGACCACATGGAGGAGATGGTGGCAGCCCTCATCCCTAAGGAGATCGCCACAGCGATTCAAGGATAGGACAGCGCAGACTACCAGGATACAACACAGATGCAGGGTAAGTGGAATGGGGAACAAAAATGCCTAATTGTTAATTTCAAGCGGGGGTGGACATACCTACTACACAATGCCATGCCAAGGATGTTGGAGAGGCAAAGCCAGTCCAGGAGGGTAGGGTACAACGTAAAACTGGCCTGCTGTCACACGACAGCTGGTATTGTCGCAACATGAACTAGGTCTCAATTTCCATTCTCAGGCCATATCCGCAAGTGCCATGTACAATTGACAACAGTTGCCACTACCACCTCTGCTGTGTGTGCAGGTCAAGTAGCCAATGGCAGTTACATGCCCATGGATCAAACACACCCAAAATAGAGGGTTCAGGATGACAACGTTATCAATCCCCTGTAATAAATACAAATGTGCAAATCCTGTCAAATGCTCATGTCTATAGGCGCTACAAACATTAGATATTGTAATTAACATTATGAGGTACACAGCAGTAATGTCATACCCATGCTGCACATGTCAGGGTCTACCCTGTGCCTGTGTTACAATAGCTGCAATGCAACCATGCAACATCTCAAGTGTCATAGTGCTAAGACAACAGCATTGAGGGGGAGGACATATGTTTCTAGCTAGTGAAACACACCCGCACAGTCATAAGAGGAAATGGAACACTGCTAGGACCATCAGTGCAATCCAATGTAGCATACATTCCCCAACATCAGTAGTACCGGTATTGTGCCATGCCAATGATATACATAGCATCTGCTAGGTCTCAGCAACATATCAGTGGATGTGTGTTGGAAAATGGGTTATTGGTAAGGGCAGGTAAGTACCTACACTTAGCAATAGGCCACTAACCTCCACTTAGGTCCAGGTAGGTCTCAGTAAATTAAACCCAGCTCAACCCTTGGTAGCTTGGCAACGAGCGACAAGGCTTAACTTAAGAGACAGAGGCCCTCATTCTGACCTTGGCGGGCGGCGGAGGCCGCCCGCCAAAGTCCCGCCGTCAGATTACCGTTCCGCGGTCGAAAGACCGCGGCGGTAATTCTGACTTTCCCGCTGGGCTGGCGGGCGGTCGCCTTCAGACCGCCCGCCAGCCCAGCGGGAAAGAGGCTTCCACTATGAAGCCGGCTCGGAATCGAGCCGGCGGAGTGGAAGCTGTGCGACGGGTGCAGTTGCACCCGTCGCGTATTTCACTGTCTGCGCAGCAGACAGTGAAATACATGTAGGGGCCCTCTTACGGGGGCCCCTGCAATGCCCATGCCAGTGGCATGGGCACTGCAGGGGCCCCCAGGGGCCCCGCGACCCCCCCTACCACCATCCGGATCCCGGCGGTCGGACCGCCGGGATCTGGATGGCGGTAGGGGGGGTCGGAATCCCCGCGGCGGTGCAGCAAGCTGCGCCGCCGTGGAGGATTCAATGGGGCGGCGGTACACTGGCGGGAGCCCGCCAGTGGTGCCTGGTCCGACCGCGGCTTTACCGCCACGGTCGGAATCCCCATTGGAGCACCGCCGGCCTGTCGGCGGTGCTCCCGCGGTCCTCCGCCCTGGCGGTCAAAGACCGCCAGGGTCAGAATGACCGCCAGAGTGTAAAGCATTCAAATATCACAAAACAGTAGTTAAATAAAACACAGGAAACAGTTTAAAAATCCAAAATCAATTTATAAAAATAGGAAATCTGTTTAGCTTTAAAATGACACAAAAACGAATAAGATTGGATAAGGGGAACCGGAGATATGAATTTTTGAGAATTATCGTTTTCTCGCGCCTAGAAACAAAAAGTGCCAATCTGGTCATCTGGTCGCACCTCGACCGGGGCAAAGTCAAAGTTTAAGGCCGACCGCAATGGAGCCTGGTTCGGCTACAGGCCACGGGACGCCTCGGTCAAAAGCTTACCTTAGAACTTAGTCGTTTTTCTGAAGATTTTCTTTAGTGGGATGAACCTGCCAGTCCAATCCGACCTCCTGGAACTCTTCTTTGGATACGCATCACGGGAGCCCTCAGTGGAGATTTTTACCTTCAGACTTTTTTTTCGAGGTGAAAATCCTTCGACCGGGGCAAACCTGGATCTTGATCCGAAGTCCTTGGAGCCCTCCTCGGATACGCTGCCTGGGAGGTCCCAGTCAATTTCCTACGTTTGGACTTAGGGGGTCATTATGACCCTGGCGGTCGGTGGTAAAGCGGCGGCAAGACCGCAATCAGACCGGCGCAAAACAAAATTGGATTATGACCGCGGTGGTTACCGCCGCTGTCATCCGCCACTTCACCATTCCGACCGCCATGGCGGTGAAGACTGCTGGGCTGGAGATTGCGGTCTCCAGCCCGGCGGTCGTCACTAGACCGCCGACGGTATCAGGACCCTGCATACCGCCATGGATCTCAGGTGGTTGGGAACCGCCATGAGATCCATGGCGGTAGGCACTATCAGTGCCAGGGAATTCCTTCCCTGGCACTGATAGGGGTCTCCCCCAACCCCCGCTACCCCCACGAATCCTCCCCCCCACCCCCACCCACCTACCACCCCCCAAAGGTGGCACAACCCCCCTCCCCACCCGACCCCGAACATGCACATATACACACCCCTACACGCACACATACACCCTGACAACACATACCCGCACACAATACAAACAGACATGCACACCGTCTGACCCGCACACATTTCCCATACACACAACACCACCTGCACGCATATACTCACTCACCCCCTCTACACTCTCACACGCACACCCCCATGCACGCACACAATACACAACGCCCCCCCCACCTCCTTCCCTAATGGACGATCAACTTACCTTGTCCGTTGATCCTCCGGGAGGGGACGGGATCCATGGGGGCAGCTCCGCCACCAGAACACTGTCACCAGAACACCGCCACACCGAATCATGGGACGTGATTCAGTGGGCGGTGTTCTGTTGACGTGGCGGTGGAGGTTGAGCAACCTCCACTTTCCCGCCGTCCGCCAGTATGGCTGGCAGCTTTCCGTACGAAAAAGGGCGGCGGGCTGCCAGCGGTCATAGTACGTGGCAGCGGTCTTCAGCACGGCGGTACCACGGCGGTCTTGGGACGGCGGTCTTGGGAAAAGACCACCGAGGTCGTAAGGACCCTCTTAGTCTCTATTTTGTGGGATTTTCTTCACTGGGACGAACCTGCAAGTCAGGCCGGGTCGCGGTTGAGGCAAGCCGGCTATGGTTGCCGCGGCAGGTCGGTCCCTCTATGGAGCTTTTTTTCAAAAGTTCTCCAAACTTCTCCAAACTTCTGGATCTTCTTCCAGATGTTCCTTTAAGATTCTTTTGGGGTCCACAGCTCACCCCAAGGTTCCAGAAGCTCTGAGATGCTCCTTGGGGGTGTGGACTACAACTCCCAGAATGCACCTGGTGCAAACTCCTTTTTGACCACTGGACAGTGGTCAGCTGGTTGGTTTCTTCAGGAGTTGGTGCAGGGGACTCTGGTCAGCAATTTTTCACCTGTAGCAAACAGGGAGTCCCTCCTTGAACCAGTTGAAGCCAGGCAAAGTCCTTCTTGTGGTGAAGCCCAAGTGTGCAGCTGGTGCAGTCCTTCAGAGTGCAGGGTCCAGGTGCAGGCCAGGGGTCCAGCAGGGCAGTCCTTCTTCTTCTGTAGTTCTTCCTGGTAGGGATCTGGTAGGGAACGGAGGTGTGGGTGCAGGTCTGCCAGTTTTATCCTTGCTCCTGGGTGAAAAACAGGGGGGTCCTGCTTCTCCAATCAGGGGCAGGGTCCTTCCCCCTGTGATGACCACTTCCTGGGAAGTGTGGCAAAAATCAATCCCAGGGAGCAACATTCCTCAACAATCCATCATGGCTGAAAGTGATTTTTGGAGGTTACATCTGGCTGAGCCCACCCACTGGTGTGGCTAAAAATCCTAAACACACCCCTCTCCTGCCCTCTCCTAATCTAATCAAGGGGCCACCTAATTGTCTGGGTTTGCAGGATGTGGGGGTGTTGCTGGGTTGCTCCAAATTTCCTTCTCTGCCTCTGAAGACAAGTTTAGCAGCCCTTCCCCTTCCTGCCTCATCATCTGCTGAGGGAAGATCTCCTCCCACAGGCACCTCTCTTTGTGTGGAGCCAGGCCACTTCACACCTCATCAAGGCAGCCTGGCCAGGCTGCCAGAGGCTGGCCAGTCAGAGCACAGCAGCAAAAACACTGCAGGACTGAAGTTGGCAACCTTTCAGGTAAAGTTTAAAACTCTTTACCTGAACAAGTTATATTCAATCCAACAACTGGAAGTTGTGGGATTTATTAAAACAATTAATTTGATACCAAACTTCTGTTATCTGTTACTTAAGGGGATTAAAAAAATTAAAATAAAGTCTCCCCATTCTAGCCTATGGAGGCCACTCACTACAATGAGGGAAACATGAATTTGGCTGTTTTACCTCACCAGGGCTTACAAAACTATTTTTATAAGGTCCCTGCTTATAGTTACATGGCACCCAGCCCTAGGGGCACATAGTGCACACCTTAGGGGGTGACTTATATGTAAAAATAAGGTAGTTTAAGACTTTGGAACTACTTTTAATTCCAAAGTCGAATTTGCATATAACTTTATTTTAAAAGCAGCCAGCAAGGCAGGCCTGCCTTTAAAATGACACTGGGCACCTCAGCAGTGCACTTATGGGGGCACTGCCTATGCTGGGGTCCCTAAACCTCCATGCCATACCATATACTAGGGACTTATAGGTAGGTTAACTTTGCCAATTATAATTAGCCACTGCATACTGATTTTACACAGAGCACAGGCCAAGGGACTGGTTAGCAGTACCCAGGGCACCATCAGAGTCAGGAAAAACCACCATAAAGTGGAAAATGCGGGCAAAACATTAGGGGGCCTCTGCAATAAGCCCTGTTCTCTCACAATGTGAAATATCAGAGACTGGGTCAGTTCCAGATTGTTAAGTGTGGTGCAAGTGCCATCAAAACACCCACAGTCAGTGCAAGACCACACCATGATAATGGAAGTTAGAAGAAGGTTGGGTATTACAATAAGGTGGCAACATATAATTTGGGCAGAACGTACGCCTAGAGGATGTGATGCAGACATTTCTCCAAACTGGCCACACTACATGTGGCATGTAGGTGGGGCATAGGCCTGGGAGAATGCTAATGTTTATGACAGTAACAATGAACAGGAACCAAGATCACAATGTTCAACTAATAGGCAGTCAGGAACGTCACATTACTAATGCCACAACACAGACATACTAAGGGCCATATTTATACTTTTCGACGCACAACTGCGCCAACGCAGTTGTGCGTCAAAAAATGTAACGCCGGCTAACGCCATTCTGAAGCGCCATGCGGGCGCCGTATTTATTCAATGACGTTAGCCGGCGTTAGCCGGCGGAGCTGCCTGGTGTGCGGAAAAAAAAATGACTTACACGAGGCAGCGCCGGCGTAGGGGAATATGGAGCTTGGGCGTCAAAAAATGGGGCAACTCAGGCTGAGGCAAAATTTTCGCCTCAACCCGAATTGCGCCGTTTTGTTTTACTCCCAACCCCCATTGAAATGACTCCTGTCTTAGCAAAGACAGGAGTCATTCCCCCTTGCCCAATGGCCATGCCCAGGGGACTTATGTCCCCTGGGCATGGTCATTGGGCATAGTGGCATGTAGGGGGGCACAAATCAGGCCCCCCTATGCCACAAAAAATATTGTAAAAAAATACTTACCTGAACTTACCTTAAGTTCCCTGGGATGGGTCCCTCCATCCTTGGGCGTCCTCCTGGGGTGGGCAAGAGTGTCAGGGGGTGTCCCTGGGGGCATGGGAGGGCACCTCTGGGCTCCTTAAGAGCCCACAGGTCCCTTAACGCCGCCTGCCCTGAGCAGGCGTTAAAAAATGACGCTAACGAGGGTAGCGTCATTTTTTTTGACCCGCCCACTCCCGGGCGTCATTTTTGCCCGGGAGTATAAATACGACGCACATGCCTCGGAGTCATTTTTTAGTAGAGAACGCCTCCCTTGCATATCATTAACGCAAGGAAGGTGTCCCGCTAAAAAATGACGCAAACTCCAAGATCTTTGGCGCTCGACGCGTCTAACGCCAAAGTATAAATATGGACTTAGTTTTGCGTCGGATTTGCGTAAAAAAAACGACGCAAATCCGGCGCTAACAGAGTATAAATATGCCCCTAATTGTACAATATCTCATTGCACAGGACGATGGCTCTCCTAGGGATATGCCTGTCCTGGACTTCCCTGATGACATGGATGATGAGCTGACAAACATTATCCAGCAGACTCTCCAAGATGTCCTTGAAACCCTCCAGACCCTACCTTCAGTAGCAAAGGAGGAGCACAGAAGTAGCAGCCATCATAGAGGACCCACCCACCACCCCAATTGTAAGACCTGCCAGCTCCTACCCAGCTGAGGATTCTGAGGACACTGGTACCACCTTTAAGAGAACTGTAGTTGGAGTACAGAGGGAGCGGGTGAAGGAGGTGCGGGTGGGGATGCAAAATATGGCAGCCAGCCTTGAGGGGATGCGTTCGTGCATGATGTCATCTGCAGAACAGGCAGCAGCCATGCAAGCGCTAACATCCATCCTGCATGGACTACAACAAAGTGTAAAGTAATTCACCACCTCAGTAAGGGAGTTGCCACAACACCTTGTACCCCAAACCTTTCACTGCGTGCATGAATGCAATCATGACCCCCTCAGGGCCGACCTGGCTGCCTAACACAGTGATGTAGCTACTATCCTTCAGAACCAGAAGCTCCTCCTTGCTGCAGTACTGCCCTTAATAGCCCCACAGTTTGCAGCTACCGGGAATTCTGACTCCACGTCTTCAAACACTGACGTGTGTGTTGCCCCTTCAAACCCACCACCACCAAGGGCAGAGGAGACGACACACACATCAGAAGATGAAGACGTGGAACAGATCACTTTCACCCATAAGAGTACCCGGTAGCACAAGTCCATGCCACATGGGCACTTATATCCTAGCTCCTGTGTTTATTAACATGCCAGTCTTGCAACAGCTGCTCACATGCACTGTTCTCCAGCACACTGTTTCCCTTGACACTATGATCTGTGATTGTCTCTCACTGCCTCATTGGCAATTCATGTTCCTCTGCACTGTATGACACTTCACCCCAGCATGTCCAATGACATGTCCCATTGCACTTGTGTAGCATCACAATAGAAGACGTCACACTAATGGACTCACAATCCTGGACTATGTAAATATTGCACTACAGCACTTTCAAATAAATAGCACTTACACAACCACTTTGTCTCTGTGTAATGTGACACATCAACTGTGTAGGAGATTAGTGATGTATGTCACATGTCAATGGCCATAGAATGTCAATACAACTGCGTTGAAAGATTGTGGGCTGATAACTATGCACTGGGGTCTGGTTTGTATCATCATATGCGCTTCCTGAGGGTTGTTTCTGAAGTAAATAGAAAACTAACAGTATAATGCTGTGTTGGACTGAAAAAGTCCGCTTCAAGGTATGTTTAAGCTGAAAATCAATTTGTTAAAAATTCCCTTCAAAACAATCTTTATGTATGTGACATCTGACTATAAAATTCCATCACACACACATACACACCATGCAGCAGGAATGGATGTGTACGAGTGTATGGACAAATATGTAACCTGGGAGTACAATGTAAGAAATGATTGGTGTGAGTTATGTATACAATACTACATAAGATTATACCATCACTCACCTTATCAGGGTTCACCTGAACATCAGGCTGCAGGCAGACGTACCACAGTGGCTAAGATTCCAAATCAGGTCTCAAACGATGACAGATTTAAAACACACATCCAAGATGAACAACACATTGGGAACCATAGTAACCTTGAGTGATGGGTGCAACGGATGGAAGATGCATTGAGAAGTAGCTTTTGTGTAGCTGCCAAAGTGACTGCACATTAGGAATTGTGAATATCCATGTCAATAATGGGATTTGGATGCAGGATGGAACACAAATGGAAATACTAAATTGACACTGTTCGCCCTTGCCAAGGCCCTGATCCCGAAGCATATGACACATGCTGTAAAGGAGTACCTAAATATTTATTTAACAGTAAAAAAGGATACTGAAACTAGGGGAAACACCTTAACTAACCTAACCTATCCTAACTACACATTACCCACAGCTGGCCCTAACTACCCTAATCTAAACTTACCTATCACATTTAACTAAACACTCTAAACATCATCCCCCCTTATATGACGGGATACATGTAGGACAACATATACTAACCTAAACACATAGGGGCATATTTATACTCCGTCTGAGCCGAATGTGCGTCAAACATTTTGACGCACATTCAGCATAAACATTGCCCCATATTTAAACTTTGACGTCCGAGCCCGCGGACGACAAAATTCCTCCGTGTGCGTAATTTTTTGGATGCGGCAACCCGCCTTACGTTAATCATTTGCAAGGTAGGCGTTCCCGTCCAAAAAATTACTTCAACGGCCGTGCGTCGTATTTATGCTTTTGGGCAAAAATGACTCACGTCCGGAAGGAGGAGCCGGAAAATGACATACACCCCAATTTGCGTAAAAAATTAACACCTGGGTCAGGGCAGGCATTAAAATGGGGCAAACACACCTGTATTTAATCAGAACACACAGAAGCAACAGCAGAGCAGCAACAGGGAGACATGGAGGTGATTCTAATCCAGGGTGCACGCAGACGCAGAGCCCAGCAGCAGCAACAGCAGCTACAACAACACCAGCAGGGACCCCAAAGACAGTGCAGAAGGCTGGAGAGGATATTCCGCCCCAGAACAACGCTTCATGGCCTCAGGGAACACAACATCATCCAGGGGTACAGGTTGAACTGGCAGGCCTTTCAGCAGCTGCTGCACAACATTGAACCGCAGTTGGCACCCACTTTGCTGACACCCCGCACCATCCCAACAGAAACCAAGCTGCTTGCCGTACTTCACATGCTGGCAAGTGGCTCTTTTCAAACAACTGGTGCCCTGGTTGCCGGAATATCACAACCATCATTCTCCGCCTTTTTGCCCAAAGTACTGGATGCCATCATTGGACTTACACCCCGCCACATCTGCTTCCCTAACACACTGCAGAAGCAGCAGGAAACAAAACAGGGGTTCTACCTCATCAGTGGCTTCCCACATGTCCTTGGTGCAATCGACTGCCCACATGTACGCCTTGTGCCACCTGCTCCAACTGAACACCTCTATGGCAACAGGAAGCACACTCATTCCATCAACGTGCAGGCCATTGTCGATCACCAGGGATTGATCACCAACATCGTGGCTAAATATCCTGGGAGTGTCCATGACTCCTTCATCTTCCGTCACTGCACCATCAATGAACACTTCCAGGATGGACGGTATGGCAATGGACTACTTGTTGGTAAGTACAGAAACCTACTTATATACACACTGCACAGCAACCCTCTAGGACACACAACACATACACCACAACAGCAACATGTAAACAGGAACACACAGAGGTCGTGACATCGCTGGCCATGTTTCTTAGGTCTGCAGTGAACCTGTCACACATCTGAAATTACTGTACAGCCTAATGTTAAGACGTCAAAGATCACAACGTGTGGAGTGGGTTGCCTAAATGTCACCTTGCAAAATGTAAGTGTCCTAATGACGTTTACATGAATCCATTGCTTAGGTCTAAAGGTATGGGATGTCCAGGGTACATTGATTTGAACGTGTTAACAACACTGTCAGTTTTAACCTGTGTATGGAACTATCATCTCACCCCTAGTGAAGACACAAGGACACCTGTATCACAAGTCACAATGCTAGGGAGTGCACACTGTACTGCAAATCCCAAAACATACTGCAGACAAACGGTCAGCAGGCAAACACTCGTTCAGCCAAGGAAACAACACAATGCAGATGGTACATCCTACAAGCCTAAGAAGGAACACTATAATACAAAAGAGTCACAGACAACACAAGACAACTACTGCCATGCAAGGTCATGTCATAGGGCCAGCTACATCAACATGATCCCATTCATTTTCTCTTGCAGCTGATCAGGGGTATGGCATCCAGCCATGGATAATGACACCTATTGGCAACCCGAGTACAGCTGCAGAGCGTACCTACAACGACGCACATAGGAGGACACGCAGCATAGTCGAGAGGACCTTTGGCATCCTCAAGTCAAGGTTCAGGTGCCTCGACATCACTGGTGGTAGCCTCCTATATTCCCCAGAGATGGTCTGTAAGATCACCCTAACATGTGCAATATTGCACAACATTTGCATCAAAAGGAACATTCCCCTCCTGGAACCAGAGCCACCCATGCCTGAAGAGAAGGAAGAGGAGGATGCTGGCCTGCAACACGAGGGGGAACTACAGAACACGGCCACTGTTATACGCAGGCGGCAACATATCGTCAACAATTTCTTTTAAATATAATCACCTTCACCACTTTAGTTAACTAATTTAAATAAACACCTATAATAATCACCATATCATGGTCTGGCTAATCATTTTTGCACACCTTCATCTCTACTTATCAGAATAAGAGTGTTGCCTCATGGAGCATTGCTGAGATACTGATCAGGACACTGAAAATCCCAGAGCTAATGTGATGCGTAACATACAATGGTCACATACACACACACTGTAAATGACATCTATCATGTACATTTCTCCTTTGAAGGCCAATAGCAGAGGACCACACCTATTTCACACATACATGTTGAAATCAAGGTCCAACGCAGCATATGGCACACAACTAAGACACCATCACTCAATAAGGGGAAAACAAGCCTCATACATGAGGCAGTCGATGTGCTTTTGCATCAGTAACAGGAATGTCTGACCAGACCCTTGAAAGCAGTAAGTCCAACTGCATCCAATATTTGCAAGGACTATCTGTGACTAGAGTTCCATAGGAGCAGAACATAGACAGTACAAGTGCCACTCATATGAGCAGCATTGCACACATGACATTCCATGTACATGTCAGCCCATTTCCTAACTCCTGACACACCCATGCACCTGGTCACAACCCACCTGTCTGAAGAGGTCCCTGGAATACTAAGATGTGTACCCTGATATTACCTCCTCTACACACACAGACTAACAATAGCAATCCAGTGTGCTACACCCTTTCCTATGGTATGCCATTGTCATAGAACATCTGACTGCCTGGACATCAGGTTAATTTATACACTGTCTTCTAGTTTCAAAGTCCTGTTAGCACCTGTAGATTGCTTCCCGTGTGAAAAAGTATGTTCGCCCTTAGAATGCAAATCTCACCTACAGGACTGGTGAGAAACAGATGCAGCCCACACCTGTGATCACCTCCATGCACACCACCCATTTCAACAAGCACTGCCCCTGCTGATGCCTGGAACAGCATAGGAGTTGCCATTTTGTCAAATACACCGTTAAGCATTGATACTAATTAAGCCGTGTAACACAGCCCTTGGGTTCATTTGTCACCTTAAAAAACACAGGACATACACAGTTTGACATGTCAACTGTCTAGTTCTTCCTCCAAACAGTCTGAGTCAGACCACTGATTATGTAACTTGTCAAATTGCTGGATCCTGAATCACCCTGCATTCTGTCAGCCTGACTGGCATCTGTCTGTGCGTCACACTAAAGTATCCCTGTGTCTACATATGTACCACACTTGCATTAGCAAACCTCTCATTCATCAGGGGGTATTGGGCATTGGCTTCTTCAATGCATACCCAAATACATTCTATAGCATCATCTGCCTTTTAACTGTACCATTTGACTAAAATCCTCTGGGAAAAGCAAAATTCATGGCCCATCCCTTGTCTGGATCTCATTTATGCATGAATGACAAAGTGTGACAGTGTCCCAGGGCCGTATGCAGGGATTGGGTACGGGCCTTCAGCAGAACCAGCAACCTCTGATAATGTCCATGAAAAATCCACACATGTCAGGACCATGACAGTTCACACACAGAATCACAGTGCACACAACATATTGATGGGCTGTGTGTGGTTAATAGCTGCGAGAATAATCAGCACAGAGGCTATGATGTTCCCAGATGCAGTGGGAATTGCAGAGGCTAACCTGTGTACAAATGTTGTAATGACACCTACCGGAACATGACACCTGAGACATTATCTCACTCAGCACACCATGGTTGCCCTGTTGACTGTCTCATTACATGTCGTTAGTGACAGGGTGGGACCATCCCCATGTAGGTTCACATGTCCTCATCCACTTTACTCACATTGATCAACCAAGGACACTCAGTAGATACAGGAATAGCTGCCACTGACTCATGATGATTCCTGGACCGAACTGTGACAAATTACACCCCAAACTATATACAGGATCATCATTGGAGCACACACATGAACAAGACACCCATGTGCAATTGATCACTGGAAATATGTGGACACGTGCTGTCTTGTATGCTGGTCCACCACAGCCACTTGATAGTTGTGGCTCACTTCTATGGCCTCAACTGTGGTGTCCTCATACATTTGAGATTCATCCTTGTCTGTCTGTGCAAACAACATGGTACCCACTTCCTCAATGCATTTGTATGACTCACTGTGGGATTCACCAACTAGTGCCTAGGAAGCTGTTACCAAAACTCTAGGACATAGGATGTTGAAAATGTGGACCATTGACAAGAACAAGCGTCTGCCATCTATCTGGTGCATGCTTTGTCACATGTGGTGTCTACGTTACCCTAAATCTTGGAAGTCCAAATTACGGATGTTGCTACATGAATGACTAACACATACCCTCTCTCAGTTCCACAATGACTTGCATCTAAGGATTGGACACATGGACGTCACATTCAAACAAGCATATGTGCAATAATGCTTCATGTGATACACACACACTTGGTCAACAAATACATTAGTTGCCAAAGCACACACTTTGAGCCAAAGGCATTTAGGTATTGTATATATGTGCATCACAGTGCTATCCTCTCCTTATGCCAAACATGCCCAATTTGTGCAACACATATATGTAGGCCACACTTATGACCATCTATTGCGTCAGCCAACCGTAAAAATACTGTGAAGGGAGTGAACATATACCATCAACACCATAGTGTGTTCAATCAGCCTATCTCTGATGTGTCCCAAATGTAACATAACAAAAAAACAGAAAAATTGCCCAAAACCAGTTAATGCACTGAAATTTTGATGTTCCTAGCGTTATGCGTCATTTTTTGCCCACCAATACTGTATTTGCGTCATTTTTTTTTATGCACAGGAGTGAACATTAGGCCGCATCCAAATATTTGTACAGGCCATGTACTTTTATTTGGATGCGGGCTAATTTTCACTCCTGTGCTTAAAAAAAAAATGATGCAAATACAGTATTGGTGGACAAAAAATGACACATAACGCGAAAAAGGGCGGACATTTTATACAGGAAGTGATGTAATAGGATATCCTGTTTACAGATCATGTACAATGGGTGTACTTTCACTTTCACTTTGCAGTCTATGATTCTTCTAGACTGTGTGGCTGTGTAGAGAGTGGTGTCCTGAGATTTTGTGCTTTTTTGTCCTGTGTGCTTTCTGTATTGTCCATTTGTGAAATAAATATTGTTGGTGTATACTGTCCTACTGTGTTTTGTGTACATTTGTCCATTTACCTAGTGTTTTTGTTGTTTGTGGGAGTCTGTTGTGGGTAGTGGTAGTTTGGGGATAGTTGGGCTCTTTTAGTGGTTAAGTTTACTTTTCATCTGTATTTGTACCCCTACTTTCCCCCTTTTCCCCTGTCTATTTCTTTTACCCCTATTCCCTTTCACTTTTCCACTATGTCTGGTAGGCCACGTCTTGGCAGGATGGGTGAAGAGGAGTTGGGGGGGTTCATATGGCTTGTGTGCCATTTCTTGCCACTCATGATCGAGGCAGGGGGCAGGGTGATACAGGGGTATCCAACAGAGGCACGCAGAATCCGGTGGGAAAAGGTGCTGCATTTCCTGCAGCGTGTGTATGCCAGCCAGAGGAGTGACCACCAGCTGAAGCACTGGTGGGCTGACCTCATCACCAGGGAGCAGGATCTCTTGGACCACCTGGAAATCGTGATTGGTGGCACTGTTGGTGAGTACTAATCACGTAAATGTGCACGATTAAATACTCTGTAGTGACATAAGAAGATTTGTACTATGTCTGCCAGCTAACTTGCTGACTGAGTGTAATGCTGGGGAAACATACAGGGATAATTGATGCACTATGGTAAGGATCACAATTGCTAGCTGTCAGGTAGCACGTGCTCAGCAAACTTACAGGATACTTTTCCATGAAGTAAATTGGTACGGCCTTTGTGTCAGACATCCAAACAAAATAGGAGCCCATCATGTCTATATAGGGTACTATTGACAGAGAAGTAAAGATGTACCAACATATTGGCTAACTTTGTTGACGCAATAGCTAGACTGACTTTATACTCACTACATGATGCTGAAAATGAGTGCTGCCTTCACGTCAATTGATAATAGCAAAGTGACTCAAACATACGTCTCATGTGAGTCTGGTGAGTGTGGAAGGAAAGCGTTCACGGAAGTACTATGAATGTTTGGGATTATTGTGTTCCTTTATCTTTTTGGATACATGTCAGATCTGGATTTGAAAATATCGTGAAAAGGTGTAAGGTGCCCTCAGCTAACATCTTAGAATGTTTGTTGGAGGTAGTTGTGCCACATTCCAAATATGGATGGCAGTCCAAAGGTATGCACATGGCTTCACATCTCCATGGTTGGTGCAAATCACCATAGCTGGGCCACATCAATTGAATCAAATGTTAGTGGGTGGGGGTTGGGGGGTCCTGATTCTTTCTATTTTTACTTATTATGTGTGTATATGTTGGGGATTCTTGTGTGTTTAAGAAAAAACATACCAAAATAACAAAAAATAATAATAAAAAAATACAAAAAAATATATATATATTTTGGCCTACAGAGTATCTGTTATTGCAAATTCGACGCAAAACTAACTCCATATTTATACTTTGGCGTTAGACGCGTCTAGCGCCAAAGTTCATGGAGTTAGCGTCATTTTTTTGCGTGAACACCTTCCTTGCGTTAATGATATGCAAGGTAGGCGTTCCCGTCTTAAAAAATGACTCCGATGCTATTGCGTCGGATTTATACTCCCGGGCAAAAATGACGCCCGGGAGTGGGCGGGACTTAAAAACCCGCATTTGCGCCGGATTTTAGCGCCTGGGTCAGGGCAGGCGTTAAGGGACCTGTGGGCTCAGAATGAGCCCAGAGGTGCCCTCCCAAGCCCCCAGGGACACCCCCTGCCACCCTTGCCCACCCCAGGAGGACACCCAAGGATGGAGGGACCCATCCCAGGGAAGAAAAGGTAAGTTGTGGTAAGTATTTTTTTTAATTTTTTTTTTTGGCATAGGGGGCTCTGATTTGTGCCCCCCTACATGCCACTATGCCCAATGACCATGCCCAGGGGACAGAAGTCCCCTGGGCATGGCCATTGGGCAAGGGGGCATGTCTCCTGTCTTTGCTAAGACAGGAGTCATGTTAATGGCGTCTGGGCGCCAAAAAAAAATGGCGCAAATCGGGTTAAGACGATTTTTTTGCCTCAGCCTGACTTGCCCCATTTTTGGACGCCCAAATGCCATTTTTCCCTACGCCGGCGCTGCCTGGTGTACGTGGTTTTTTTTCACGCACACCAGGCAGCGCCGGTCGGCTAACGCCATTCAATAAATACGGCGCCCGCATGGTGCTTCAGAATGGCGTTAGCCGGCGCTAATTTTTTGGGCGCAAAACTGCGTTAGCGCAGTTTTGCGTCAAAAAGTATAAATATGGCCCTGAATACATGCCTGTGCCAGGACTTATAACCTGGGATGGCATGCACAGGGCATGTCTAGTGAGCAATGCTTGTCATACCCGGGGCACTCCGCCTCACAGCCGTGCGGGATTTTTGCGTGGTTGTATAAATATGGAGCACAGGTGTTGAAGTAATTTTTTAGACGTGAACACCTACCTTGCATGTCATTAACGCAAGGTGATTTCACGCATCCAGAAAATGACGCACACTGCAGATTTTTGGCATTCGCGGGGTCGGAGGTCAAAGTATAAATATGGTGTTAGGTTTGCGCCTAATTTGCGTTAAAAAAATGACGCAAATCCGGCGCAAGCAGAGTATAAATATGCCCCTTAGTGTTAGGTTAGAATAGGCTGTTAGTTTAGTTAGTATAAGTGGTTTGCGGGGTGGAGGTCGTTATATTATTACATGTGTTTTTTTTCTGGGTGGGTGGGTGGCGGATGATGTTGGGGTTTATGTGTATAAAAAATAAAAAATACAAAACAAATATAAAGTATATTAAAAAAAATACAAAAAAAATGTTTGTTTAGGATAAGTTATTATGGCCCATATTTATACTTTTTGACGCAAAACTGCGCCAGGACCCCCCACCCACTAACACTAACTAAACTAACATCCTATACTAACCTAACACTAAACCCCCTAAATCCACAAAGTATAAGAACCAGGAAAGATGAGGGAGGGGAGGGAATCATGTCCGTCTAATTATCTACAGGTTGGCCCTCCGGAGGGTCCTCTTGATCGAACGCACCTGCCAGTTGACCTGTCGCACCTCCTGCCGCAGTCGGCTCATCTTCCTGAGGACACGGTCCAATTTTCGCTGCATTTGTCCAAAAGCAGCTGGGTCAGATGCTGCAGCTGGGGTGGTCTGGGTGCCAGCCGAGGAAGTATGGGGCCGTGTAGTGTCCATGGCTGTGGGCTGCCCTGCAGGTGGTGCTGTGCTTGGGCCTGGAGCAGTTGCTGTGGATGTTCCTGCAATGGTCACAGCTGCTGGTGGTGCCATCTGGGGGGTAGTAGTGGTGGTGCTGGTGGTGGTTGTGGTAAGCAAAGAAAGTCTGCCTTGTGTAAATGCCCTCCAGGCTCCGGAGGCTCGTTCATGGCGATATCTGCGGGCCATTTTTCGGTACCCAGACTCGACTTGAAGTATGTGTTGGTACCTCATTGCCCGCCGTTGAAACTCTGTGACCTGGATGGGTGTCATATTTGCAGCTGTTAAGACAAATAGAAAATCTAACATTTGGTACTGCATTGTGTGAAATAGCACAAGAAGTAAATCAGACAATACATCTATTGTACTTGTAACAGCTCATATCATCATACAGATCATTGATTGTCACTGAGGAAGTACATGGCAAGCCAGCCTACAAAGGTCCTATCACACATAGCACATCCAAACCCTACAGAATGGGTAACAACAGCCATGAATTTGCCATGTATGTTCTGCCAGTTGTCAGCTAACAATCATGCTGCACATCTTCAACCACTGCCAGGGCTACAAATGTCATTGTACGGGATGGAAATCTAGGGCCACATGATCTGCACGTTGTAAATGGACTTGCCAGTATAGTAATCATGTGCTCAACAGGAGAGTATATATTAGGTTCAGACAAGTGATTCACTGATTTAAATGTCTGTGTACCAAACTTGTATCATCAGTCCTAGGTACACTATTCACAAACCTATGCCTGTGTTTGAGGAGGCGGGGGGACTAACAACTAATAATTACAACAACATATTAACAAGGACACCCAGGAAGCGTAGGAAAGCTGGACATGTGTTTGGCTCAGCACACACACCACAGGGAAGGAGGATCTCCAAATATGAGACAGCAAAGCCTTGACCAATCCTGTCACCACTCATGTTTGGAAATGCAGACCTTTGTCCACATCATTTACTACTAGTAAGCCATGACTTACAATAAACACAGAGATGCAAGAACACCCCTGGCCATGAGTTGCATGCACACCTAGGCCGTTGCACTCAAGTGCCACATACTCGTAGCACTACGTGTGTAGGAGGCTGGCCTGGCTTATAGTGGGTATCAAAGGGTACTTACACTCTGTACCAGGTCCAGTTATCCCTTATTAGTGTAGAAGAGGTGTTTCTAGCAGCTTAGGCTGATAGAAGGTAGCTGTAGCAGAGCAGCTTAGGCTGAACTAGGAGACATGCAAAGCTCCTACTATACCACTGGTGTCATATGTACAATATCATAAGAAAACAAAATACACGGATATACTAAAAATAAAGGTACTTTATTTTTATGACAGTATGCCAAAAGTATCTCAGTGGGTACCCTCAGTATGAGGATGACAAATATACACAAGATATATGTACACAATACCAAAAATATGCAGTAATAGCAAAAGAAAGTAATGCAAGCAATGTAAAGTTACAGTAGATTGCAATAGGAGCACATAGGTATAGGGGCAACACAAACCATACACTCCAAAAGTGGAATGCGAACCACAAATGGACCCCAAACCTATGTGAGCTTGTAGAGGGTCGCTGGGACTGTAAGAAAACAGTGAGGGTTAGAAAAATAGCCCACCCCAAGACCCTGGAAAGTAGGTGTAAAGTGCACCTATAACCCCCAGAGAGCACAGAAGTCGTGATAGGGGGTTTCTGCAAGGAAGACCAACACCAACAAAGCAACCAAAGTGGATTTCCGGACCTGAGTACCTGTGGAACAAGGGGACCAAGTCCAAGAGTTGCGACAATGTCGAGAGTGGGCAGATGCCCAGGAAATGCCAGCTGAGGGTGCAAGGAAGCTGCCACCGGATGGTAGAAGCTGTGGACGAACGAAGAGGGCTAGAAACTTCCCCTTTGGAGGATGGATGTCCCACATCGTGAAGAAGCTTGCAAAGGTGTTCCCACGCAGAAAGACCCCAAACAAGCCTTGCTAGCTGCAAGGGTCGCGGTTAGGGCTTTTGGATGCTGCTGTGGCCCAGGAGGGACCAGGATGTCGCCACTTGGATGAGGAGACAGAGGGGGGGGGCAGCAACTCAGGGAGCCCTCACAGAAGCAGGCAGCACCCGCAGAAGTACCGGAACAGGCACTTGGAATAGGAGTGAACTGGAGCTCACCCGAAGACACAAAAGGGAGTCCCACGACGCCAGAGGACAACTCAGGAAGTTGTGCACTGCAGGTTAGAGTGTCGGGGACCCAGGCTTGGCTGTGCAAGAAGAAAATCCTGGAAGAGTGCACAAGAGCTGGAGCAGCTGCAAATCACGCGGTACCCAGCAATGCAGTCTAGTGTGGGGAGGTAAGGACTTACCTCCACCAAACTTGGACTGAAGAATCACTGGACTGTGGGAGTCACTTGTACAGAGTTGCTGAGTTCCAGGGACCATGCTCGTTGTGCTGAGAGGGGACCCAGAGAACCGGTGATGCAGTCTTTTGTTGCCTGCGGTTGCAGGGGGAGGATTCTGTTGACCCACAGGAGATTTCTTCAGAGCTCCTGGTGCAGAAAGGATGCAGGCTACCCCCAGAGCATGGACCACCAGGAAGCAGGTGAGAAAGCGGCAGGGGAAGCGATACAAGGTTGCAGTTGTCGTCTTTGCTACTTTGTTGCAGTTTTGCAGGCGTCCTGAGCAGTCAGCAGTTGATCCTTTGGCAGAAGGTGAAGAGAGAGATGCAGAGAAACTCTGGTGAGCTCTTGCATTCGGTATCCGAAGAATTCCCCAAAGCAGAGACCCTAAATAGCCAGAAAAGGAGGTTTGGCTACCTAGGAAGGAGGATAGGCTAGTAACACAGGTAAGAGCCTACCAGAAGGAGTCTCTGACATCACCTGCTGGCACTGGCCACTCAGAGTCCAGTGTGCCAACAACACCTCTATTTCCAAGAGGGCAGAGGTCTGGAGCACACTGGAGGAGCTCTGGGCACCGCCCCTGGGAGGTGCAGGTCAGTGGACCGGACTAAGTGTGAAACTATTTCCAAACATATGGATGCGGGCTCAAATCTACTCCTGTGCGTCGAAAAAAATAATGCGCAGACTATATGCGTCAAAATATTTTGAAGCATGATGATAAAAACGCCCGCCATTTTAGGCAGGAAGTGATGTAATAGGATATCCTGTTGACAGCTTATGTACAGTGGGTGTACTTTCACTTTGCCGTCTGTGATATTTCCTGACTGTGTGGCTGTGTCTCAATTGTCTCTGTATATTTAGTGAATTTGTCTCCTGTGTGGTCTTTTTATTGTCTTTTTGTGAATAAAAACTTGTTGTAGTATCCTGTCTGAGTGTTTTTGTGCTCATTTGTGTTGTAAAGTATTGTCTTTGTTTTGTTGGGAGTCTGTTGTGGGTAGTTTTAGTTTGGGTATAGTTGGGCTGTGCTAGTTGTTTATTTGAATTTTTCCTGTTCTACTTTCCCCCATTCTCCTTTGTTCCCCTTTATCCCCTATTTCTCTTTTGCTACAAAGATGTTGGGTAGGCCTCATCTTGGCAGTATGGGAGAGGAGGAGCTGGGTGGATTCATATGGCTGGTGTGCCATTTTCTACCCCGAATGATTGAGGCAGGTGGGCGGATGATACAGGGGGTATCACACTGAGGCACGGAGGCTCAGGTGGGCAAAGGTGTTGCATCATCTCCAACGGATTTATCAGACATCAAGAAACGACCACCAGCTGAAGCACAGCTGGGCTGACCTTGTCTCCAGGGAGCAAAATCTGCTGGACCACCTGGGGATTGTGATTGGTGGCCCTGTTGGTGGGTACAAATCATGTTAATGTGCATGTTTAAATGCTCTGTAGTGACATCAGCTGACTTATACAATATCTGCCGGCAATGTTGTTGAGTGTGTGGAATGCTTCTGAAACATACAGGGTCATAAATCTACTTTGTTAAGGACCATAATTGCTAGCTGTAAGGAAGAAAGAGCTCCACAAACGTACTGAATAATTTTGCATTATGTAAGTTAGTTCCACCTTTGTGTCAAACAGCAACACAAATTAGGAGGCAATTATGTATAGATATAGGCCACAGTTGCCTGTGAGGTATAGAAATTTCCAAATCATTACCATAATTTTTTGACGAAACAGCTAGACTGACTTTTGAAACACAACATGAGGCTGAAAATGAGTGCAGGCTTCATGTCAATTGCTGATAGCAATGTGGCCCGAAGATATGTCTCATGTGTGTCTGGTGAGTTTGTAAGGAAACCGATCATGGAAATTCCAAAAAACGTAGGGATTATTGTGTCCCTCCTTCATTTCGGGTACATGTCTGATCTGGATTTGGACACATAGGGAACAACTTCTAGCTGCTAACATCTTAGACTGATATTTGGAGTTTGTAATTCCACATTTCGATTAGGGATGGCTGGCCAAAGGTATGCACATGGGTTCATATTTCTATGGTTGGTCCTACTCATCATAGCTGTGCCACATTAAATGAAGAAACTGTAACAACATGAGGGTTAACAACTGTCCCTGCCCCTCTATACATTGTACCTGTGTGTCATATATTTGTCATGGTCACAATGGCTGGTTGACTGGTAATGCAGTCCTCACGGAAAGTGGCTTTGGATGTCTCTCATGAATACACATGATGAAACAAATACACTCCATTATTATGTCTGCTCACTAATGAAGGAGCATGTTTGCCAACACATGATAGTTAGGGCCACTGCATGTGTGCAGATATGTGTGTATCACTCACTGGAGACCCATGGTATGTACATGTTAGCCGTGCTATGTAGGATGCAGTATCATCATGTCTGAGAAGCTTTACTTTCTGATGTAATCTTACACACAGTATTTGTCTTTGGAATTGTTGTACATTGAGCACATTTCTCCCTTCCATGCCTTACAGGTGGACCGGTACCCTACACTGTTGGCGAGGTGGCTCGATTCGAGGACCCAGACAACTCCTGCAAGTGTTGTTGTGTGTGTTATGTGTTGTGTTTGCTGGTGATGTGTGATGGACTCCTGTGTGTTGGACACATAGGAAGGTGTGATGCGCTGGCCAAACATTTGTTTTATTCCATGAGTGGAAAATCATTGTATCACCATCTTTGAGTTGGCCAATCCTTATCCTATTGTCTTATTTGGGTATTCTAGGTTAGTCCTGTAGGCACGGCAATGTGAATAGGGATGAGTCATGTGGATAAAACTTGAATCAGAAAGAGTCGCACTGGACCAAATTAGTGAATTAGTCAGCCAGACAGAGCCTAATATTCCCAGAATGGGGCTGTCAAATGCTTACCCACAGACTTCTGCTTCCCAATTCATTAATGTACTTATGAAACTGTAGGTTAAACATCCTAGCAGCATGTAGCTCCACATTGTAGGAAAGTACCATCTTGCCTGGCATGTTCCCCCCATATTTCACTGTATATATGTTGTTTTAGTGTATGTGTCACTGGGACCCTGCCAGCCAGGGCCCCAGTGCTCATAAGTGTGCCCTGTATGTGTTCCCTGTGTGATGACTAACTGTCTCACTGAGGCTCTGCTAACCAGAACCTCAGTGGTTATGCTCTCTCTGCTTTCTAAATTGGCACTAGCAGGCTAGTGACCAATTTTACCAATTCACATTGACATACTGGAACACCCTTATAATTCCCTAGATTATGGTACTGAGGTACCCAGGGTATTGGGGTTCCAGGAGATCCCTATGGGCTGCAGCATTTCTTTTTGCCACCCATAGGGAGCTCTGACAATTCTTACACAGGCCTGCCACTGCAGCCTGAGTGAAATAACTTCCACGTTATTTCACAGCCAGGTGAAGGTTAGACATATAGGTGACTTATAAGTTACTTAAGTGCAGTGGTAAATGGCTGTGAAATAACGTGGACATTATTTCACTCAGGCTGCAATGGCAGGCCTGTGTAAGAATTGTTAGAGCTCCCTATGGGTGGCAAAAGAAACGCTGCAGCCCATAGGGATCTCTTGGAACCCCAATACCCTGGGTACCTCAGTACCATATACTAGGGAATTATAAGGGTGTTCCAGTATGCCAATGTGAATTGGTGAAATTGGTCACTAGCCTGTTAGTGACAATTTAGAAAGCAGAGAGAGCATAACCACTGAGGTTCTGGTTAGCAGAGCCTCAGTGAGACAGTTAGGCATCACACAGGGAACACATACATATAGGCCACAAACTTATGAGCACTGGGGTCCTGGCTAGCAGGATCCCAGTGACACATAACAAACATACTGAAAACATAGGGTTTTCACTATGAGCACTGGGCCCTGGCTAGCAGGATCCCAGTGAGACAGTGAAAACACCCTGACATATACTCACAAACAGGCCAAAAGTGGGGGTAACAAGGCTAGAAAGAGGCTACTTTCCCACAAACCCTCCCCCCCCCCCAAATGAAAGACAATAAGGCTAACCTTGGCCAGTTGAGACTTTATTGTCTAAGTGGTGATAAGTGGAGAGTAGCTCTGCAATAGACTGGTTACTCCCTTTATCATCCACTATATGGTTACTTCCCTGTGGGGATGTAAACCACCCTGTTTGATGTTTTTTAGCTAAGCAACAATGTGCAGATATATTTTCAGAGTTTCTATCAGGAAGTTTTAGTTTAGAACACTGGGAATTGTCCACTGGACCTATTTATAGTGATTAGAATGTCAGACAGGGATGCTGTCTCAGTAAAGCCATAGCTGGGCAAAGACTTTGTCCATATGGCTGTAAGAGAGAACAGGGATGCTGTTTCTCTTGAGTTGGAGCAGGGCAGGGATGCTGTCCTATGAGCTCCACACTAGGGCAGGGCTGCTGTCCTAAGTGTTGTGAGGCAGTGCATGGTTTTTGCACTAAAGGTTCCCTGGGAGGGTTGGAGGGATGCTCCATGTTAACTAAAAGGGTGCTCTTTTTCTCACCAATATTAGTTATCCCACAGAGAGGTACTTCTACCTCAGGGAGTACAGCTATGCCAGCTGATGATTCCCCTGGTACAGGTGCCACCCCAGGAGAGGTTTCTCCCACCACAGGAATGGTATCCTGAATGGCAGGGTGGTTAGGGGATACTGTGATACCCTTTTACCTGTTGTTGGAGAGGGATCCTGAGTTTTCAGGCCTTTTTCTCTCCTTTGCTTTTTCATTTCAGTAGAAATGAGAGGGAACAATTCCTTAGGGATACCCAGCATGGCTGCATGGGTATAAAACTTTACCTCAGCCCAACCTGAGGTCTCTGGGTCATTACCTAAGAGACAGTCTACAGGTAAGCTAGGTGATACTACCACCTGCTTAGGGCCAGTAACTCCACCCCAACTAAGCTGAACTATAGCTAAGGGAAGAAACTTAGTGGAGTTATGGACATCAATAATCTTGTACTGTTGCCCAATGATGTGTTGTTCAGGAGGCACTAGGTTTTCAGCACCTGTGTCCCTGTAGGCCTGGGCCTCAACACCATTTATTGAAACTGTCTGCCTGTACTTATCCATTGTAAGGGGACAAGCAGCCAGTGTGGCAAGGCCAATGCCACTAGGTGTGACAGAAACTGTCTTGGGACTGACTACCCCAGTTTCTATGATGGACCCATAAGTGAACCCAACTACACCCTTAGTTTGACTGTTGCCAGCAGTCCCACCACTATTACCACTACTGCTAGGGGAACTAGAGTTTGATGTATTAGTGGTGGTAGGCTCAGGGGGTTTACCTGGACAGGACTTATCCCCTGGCCTATGGCCTTTATTTTTACACACAAAGTACCAAGGCTTTTTAATGTGTGTATGTTGTGAAGAAGAGGAAGAATTTGATTTATCCCCACCCCCTGAAGAGTGTTTAGGATGTGAAGAAGGATCTTTGGTTTTACCCTTATCCCCATGCTTATCCTGAGATTTCTCACCATCTTTCTTCTTGCCATCCTTGTCACCACCTGTATGAACTTTTCTGTTCACTCTTGTTCTGACCCATTTGTCAGCCTTCTTTCCCAATTCTTGGGGAGAGGTCAGATCTGAGTCCACTAGATATTGGTGTAACAAATCAGACACACAGTTATTCAGAATATGCTCTCTCAGGATTAGATTGTACAGGCTTTCATAGTCAGAAACTTTACTACCATGTAACCACCCCTCCAAGGCCTTCACTGAATAGTCAACAAAGTCTACCCAGTCTTGTGAGGACTCTTTTCTGGTTTCTCTGAACTTAATCCTGTATTGTTCAGTGGTTAAGCCAAATCCATCCAAAAGTGCATTCTTTAAAACTGTAAAATTATTGGCATCACTTTCCTTCACAGTAAGGAGCCTATCCTTACCCTTTCCACTGAAAGATAGCCATAGGATAGCAGACCACTGCCTTTGAGGGACCCCCTGTACAATACAGGCCCTCTCAAGTGCAGCAAACCACTTGTTAATGTCATCCCCCTCCTTGTAAGGGGGAACTATCTTGTGCAGATTCCTAGAATCATGCTCTTTAACAGGATTACTATCAGGAATACTACTGCTGCCACCATGGGGTCCAAACCCCAACCTCTGTCTCTCTTTTTCTAAGTCTAGGGATTCCCTGTCTAGAGCCAGCTGTTGCTGTTTAAGCTTCAGCCTGGTCTCCTCCACTCTCAACTTATTGAGTTCCCTTTCTAACATTTTGTCATCAGGGTGGGTGGGTTGGGAATGTTTTGACACAGAAGAAAGATTTGAATGAGCAGAGGGAGACCGGTCCCTAACAGTTGGCACTCTAACAACCTGGCCTCCAGGAACAAAAACATCCCTACAGTGATGGGAGCTTCTAGTACTACCAGCATTGCTAGGTGGTCTACTAAGGGGCAGATTAAGAAGGGAACCCTGTAACACTCTCTCAAGGGGCTCCCCTGAGTCAGAGTGTGAGCTATCTATCAACTTTTCATATTAGGTGCCACCCTGGGCCTTATCATTCTCAATAAGCATATTAGACAGTAACTCTCTAGAAGGGTTCTTACCTACCACTAAACCTCTATCAATGCAGAGACTCCTTAGGCTCTTAAAGTTAAGGTGGCCATTAGTAGGACTGACCAAATTAAGGGGAGTTCCTACACCAGACATGATAGATAAAGGTTTAGAGGCAGATAAAGGATAGAACAAGTTTTAGGACTTTTTAAAGAACAGAAAAAAAACGTTTTCAACTTTTTGAAACTTTTTGAAAGTTTAGGAGTACTTTTCAGCACTTAGCAGATAGTGTAAGAGAAGAAAAACAAAACTTTTTGGTTAGGTGTACATACACTGAACTTGTTTTGTATATTATTCTCTTATGAAAAGTACACAATGACAAAGTGGTAAGCAGTTGCAAGTACTTATCCCACCGCTGCACAGCCAATGTAGGAGGCTGGCCTGGCTTGGAGTGGGTACCAAGGGATACTTGCACTCTGTACCAGGTCCAGTTATCCCTTATTAGTGTAGAAGAGGTGTTTCTAGCAGCTTAGGCTGATAGAAGGTAGCTATAGCAGAGCAGCTTAGGCTGAACTAGGAGACATGCAAAGCTCCTACTATACCACTGGTGTCATATGCACAATATCATAAGAAAACACAATACACAGATATACTAAAAATAAAGGTACTTTATTTTTATGACAATATGCCAAAAGTATCTCAGTGAGTACCCTCAGTATGAGGATGCCAAATATACACAAGATATATGTACACAATACCAAAAATATGCAGTAATAGCAAAAGAAAGTAATGCAAGCAATGTAAAGTTACAGTAGATTGCAATAGGAGCACATAGGTATAGGGGCAACACAAACCATACACTCCAAAAGTGGAATGCGAACCACAAATGGACCCCAAACCTATGTGAGCTTGTAGTCGAATTTGCATATAACTTTATTTTAAAAGCAGCCAGCAAGGCAGGCCTGCCTTTAAAATGACACTGGGCACCTCAGCAGTGCACTTATGGGGGCACTGCCTATGCTGGGGTCCCTAAACCTCCATGCCATACCATATACTAGGGACTTATAGGTAGGTTAACTTTGCCAATTATAATTAGCCACTGCATACTGATTTTACACAGAGCACAGGCCAAGGGACTGGTTAGCAGTACCCAGGGCACCATCAGAGTCAGGAAAAACCACCATAAAGTGGAAAATGCGGGCAAAACATTAGGGGGCCTCTGCAATAAGCCCTGTTCTCTCACAATGTGAAATATCAGAGACTGGGTCAGTTCCAGATTGTTAAGTGTGGTGCAAGTACCATCAAAACACCCACAGTCAGTGCAAGACCACACCATGATAATGGAAGTTAGCAGAAGGTTGAGTATTACAATAAGGTGGCAACATATAATTTGGGCAGAACGTACGCCTAGAGGATGTGATGCAGACATTTCTCCAAACTGGCCACACTACATGTGGCATGTAGGTGGGGCATAGGCCTGGGAGAATGCTAATGTTTATGACAGTAACAATGAACAGGAACCAAGATCACAATGTTCAACTAATAGGCAGTCAGGAACGTCACATTACTAATGCCACAACACAGACATACTAAGGGCCATATTTATACTTTTCGACGCACAACTGCGCCAACGCAGTTGTGCGTCAAAAAATGTAACGCCGGCTAACGCCATTCTGAAGCGCCATGCGGGCGCCGTATTTATTCAATGACGTTAGCCGGCGTTAGCCGGCGGAGCTGCCTGGTGTGCGGAAAAAAAAATGACTTACACGAGGCAGAGCCGGCGTAGGGGAATATGGAGCTTGGGCGTCAAAAAATGGGGCAACTCAGGCTGAGGCAAAATTTTCGCCTCAACCCGAATTGCGCCGTTTTGTTTTACTCCCAACCCCCATTGAAATGACTCCTGTCTTAGCAAAGACAGGAGTCATTCCCCCTTGCCCAATGGCCATGCCCAGGGGACTTATGTCCCCTGGGCATGGTCATTGGGCATAGTGGCATGTAGGGGGGCACAAATCAGGCCCCCCTATGCCACAAAAAATATTGTAAAAAAATACTTACCTGAACTTACCTTAAGTTCCCTGGGATGGGTCCCTCCATCCTTGGGCGTCCTCCTGGGGTGGGCAAGAGTGTCAGGGGGTGTCCCTGGGGGCATGGGAGGGCACCTCTGGGCTCCTTCCGAGCCCACAGGTCCCTTAACGCCGCCTGCCCTGAGCAGGCGTAAAAAAATGACGCTAACGAGGGTAGCGTCATTTTTTTTGACCCGCCCACTCCCGGGCGTCATTTTTGCCCGGGAGTATAAATACGACGCACATGCCTCGGAGTCATTTTTTAGTAGAGAACGCCTCCCTTGCATATCATTAACGCAAGGAAGGTGTCCCGCTAAAAAATGACGCAAACTCCAAGATCTTTGGCGCTCGACGCGTCTAACGCCAAAGTATAAATATGGACTTAGTTTTGCGTCGGATTTGCGTAAAAAAAACGACGCAAATCCGGTGCTAACAGAGTATAAATATGCCCCTAATTGTACAATATCTCATTGCACAGGACGATGGCTCTCCTAGGGATATGCCTGTCCTGGACTTCCCTGATGACATGGATGATGAGCTGACAAACATTATCCAGCAGACCCTCCAAGATGTCCTTGAAACCCTCCAGACCCTACCTTCAGTAGCAAAGGAGGAGCACAGAAGTAGCAGCCATCATAGAGGACCCACCCACCACCCCAATTGTAAGACCTGCCAGCTCCTACCCAGCTGAGGATTCTGAGGACACTGGTACCACCTTTAAGAGAACTGTAGTTGGAGTACAGAGGGAGCGGGTGAAGGAGGTGCGGGTGGGGATGCAAAATATGGCAGCCAGCCTTGAGGGGATGCGTTCGTGCATGATGTCATCTGCAGAACAGGCAGCAGCCATGCAAGCGCTAACATCCATCCTGCATGGACTACAACAAAGTGTAAAGTAATTCACCACCTCAGTAAGGGAGTTGCCACAACACCTTGTACCCCAAACCTTTCACTGCGTGCATGAATGCAATCATGACCCCCTCAGGGCCGACCTGGCTGCCTAACACAGTGATGTAGCTACTATCCTTCAGAACCAGAAGCTCCTCCTTGCTGCAGTACTGCCCTTAATAGCCCCACAGTTTGCAGCTACCGGGAATTCTGACTCCACGTCTTCAAACACTGACGTGTGTGTTGCCCCTTCAAACCCACCACCACCAAGGGCAGAGGAGACGACACACACATCAGAAGATGAAGACGTGGAACAGATCACTTTCACCCATAAGAGTACCCGGTAGCACAAGTCCATGCCACATGGGCACTTATATCCTAGCTCCTGTGTTTATTAACATGCCAGTCTTGCAACAGCTGCTCACATGCACTGTTCTCCAGCACACTGTTTCCCTTGACACTATGATCTGTGATTGTCTCTCACTGCCTCATTGGCAATTCATGTTCCTCTGCACTGTATGACACTTCACCCCAGCATGTCCAATGACATGTCCCATTGCACTTGTGTAGCATCACAATAGAAGACGTCACACTAATGGACTCACAATCCTGGACTATGTAAATATTGCACTACAGCACTTTCAAATAAATAGCACTTACACAACCACTTTGTCTCTGTGTAATGTGACACATCAACTGTGTAGGAGATTAGTGATGTATGTCACATGTCAATGGCCATAGAATGTCAATACAACTGCGTTGAAAGATTGTGGGCTGATAACTATGCACTGGGGTCTGGTTTGTATCATCATATGCGCTTCCTGAGGGTTGTTTCTGAAGTAAATAGAAAACTAACAGTATAATGCTGTGTTGGACTGAAAAAGTCCGCTTCAAGGTATGTTTAAGCTGAAAATCAATTTGTTAAAAATTCCCTTCAAAACAATCTTTATGTATGTGACATCTGACTATAAAATTCCATCACACACACATACACACCATGCAGCAGGAATGGATGTGTACGAGTGTATGGACAAATATGTAACCTGGGAGTACAATGTAAGAAATGATTGGTGTGAGTTATGTATACAATACTACATAAGATTATACCATCACTCACCTTATCAGGGTTCACCTGAACATCAGGCTGCAGGCAGACGTACCACAGTGGCTAAGATTCCAAATCAGGTCTCAAACGATGACAGATTTAAAACACACATCCAAGATGAACAACACATTGGGAACCATAGTAACCTTGAGTGATGGGTGCAACGGATGGAAGATGCATTGAGAAGTAGCTTTTGTGTAGCTGCCAAAGTGACTGCACATTAGGAATTGTGAATATCCATGTCAATAATGGGATTTGGATGCAGGATGGAACACAAATGGAAATACTAAATTGACACTGTTCGCCCTTGCCAAGGCCCTGATCCCGAAGCATATGACACATGCTGTAAAGGAGTACCTAAATATTTATTTAACAGTAAAAAAGGATACTGAAACTAGGGGAAACACCTTAACTAACCTAACCTATCCTAACTACACATTACCCACAGCTGGCCCTAACTACCCTAATCTAAACTTACCTATCACATTTAACTAAACACTCTAAACATCATCCCCCCTTATATGACGGGATACATGTAGGACAACATATACTAACCTAAACACATAGGGGCATATTTATACTCCGTCTGAGCCGAATGTGCGTCAAACATTTTGACGCACATTCAGCATAAACATTGCCCCATATTTAAACTTTGACGTCCGAGCCCGCGGACGACAAAATTCCTCCGTGTGCGTAATTTTTTGGATGCGGCAACCCGCCTTACGTTAATCATTTGCAAGGTAGGCGTTCCCGTCCAAAAAATTACTTCAACGGCCGTGCGTCGTATTTATGCTTTTGGGCAAAAATGACTCACGTCCGGAAGGAGGAGCCGGAAAATGACATACACCCCAATTTGCGTAAAAAATTAACACCTGGGTCAGGGCAGGCATTAAAATGGGGCAAACACACCTGTATTTAATCAGAACACACAGAAGCAACAGCAGAGCAGCAACAGGGAGACATGGAGGTGATTCTAATCCAGGGTGCACGCAGACGCAGAGCCCAGCAGCAGCAACAGCAGCTACAACAACACCAGCAGGGACCCCAAAGACAGTGCAGAAGGCTGGAGAGGATATTCCGCCCCAGAACAACGCTTCATGGCCTCAGGGAACACAACATCATCCAGGGGTACAGGTTGAACTGGCAGGCCTTTCAGCAGCTGCTGCACAACATTGAACCGCAGTTGGCACCCACTTTGCTGACACCCCGCACCATCCCAACAGAAACCAAGCTGCTTGCCGTACTTCACATGCTGGCAAGTGGCTCTTTTCAAACAACTGGTGCCCTGGTTGCCGGAATATCACAACCATCATTCTCCGCCTTTTTGCCCAAAGTACTGGATGCCATCATTGGACTTACACCCCGCCACATCTGCTTCCCTAACACACTGCAGAAGCAGCAGGAAACAAAACAGGGGTTCTACCTCATCAGTGGCTTCCCACATGTCCTTGGTGCAATCGACTGCCCACATGTACGCCTTGTGCCACCTGCTCCAACTGAACACCTCTATGGCAACAGGAAGCACACTCATTCCATCAACGTGCAGGCCATTGTCGATCACCAGGGATTGATCACCAACATCGTGGCTAAATATCCTGGGAGTGTCCATGACTCCTTCATCTTCCGTCACTGCACCATCAATGAACACTTCCAGGATGGACGGTATGGCAATGGACTACTTGTTGGTAAGTACAGAAACCTACTTATATACACACTGCACAGCAACCCTCTAGGACACACAACACATACACCACAACAGCAACATGTAAACAGGAACACACAGAGGTCGTGACATCGCTGGCCATGTTTCTTAGGTCTGCAGTGAACCTGTCACACATCTGAAATTACTGTACAGCCTAATGTTAAGACGTCAAAGATCACAACGTGTGGAGTGGGTTGCCTAAATGTCACCTTGCAAAATGTAAGTGTCCTAATGACGTTTACATGAATCCATTGCTTAGGTCTAAAGGTATGGGATGTCCAGGGTACATTGATTTGAACGTGTTAACAACACTGTCAGTTTTAACCTGTGTATGGAACTATCATCTCACCCCTAGTGAAGACACAAGGACACCTGTATCACAAGTCACAATGCTAGGGAGTGCACACTGTACTGCAAATCCCAAAACATACTGCAGACAAACGGTCAGCAGGCAAACACTCGTTCAGCCAAGGAAACAACACAATGCAGATGGTACATCCTACAAGCCTAAGAAGGAACACTATAATACAAAAGAGTCACAGACAACACAAGACAACTACTGCCATGCAAGGTCATGTCATAGGGCCAGCTACATCAACATGATCCCATTCATTTTCTCTTGCAGCTGATCAGGGGTATGGCATCCAGCCATGGATAATGACACCTATTGGCAACCCGAGTACAGCTGCAGAGCGTACCTACAACGACGCACATAGGAGGACACGCAGCATAGTCGAGAGGACCTTTGGCATCCTCAAGTCAAGGTTCAGGTGCCTCGACATCACTGGTGGTAGCCTCCTATATTCCCCAGAGATGGTCTGTAAGATCACCCTAACATGTGCAATATTGCACAACATTTGCATCAAAAGGAACATTCCCCTCCTGGAACCAGAGCCACCCATGCCTGAAGAGAAGGAAGAGGAGGATGCTGGCCTGCAACACGAGGGGGAACTACAGAACACGGCCACTGTTATACGCAGGCGGCAACATATCGTCAACAATTTCTTTTAAATATAATCACCTTCACCACTTTAGTTAACTAATTTAAATAAACACCTATAATAATCACCATATCATGGTCTGGCTAATCATTTTTGCACACCTTCATCTCTACTTATCAGAATAAGAGTGTTGCCTCATGGAGCATTGCTGAGATACTGATCAGGACACTGAAAATCCCAGAGCTAATGTGATGCGTAACATACAATGGTCACATACACACACACTGTAAATGACATCTATCATGTACATTTCTCCTTTGAAGGCCAATAGCAGAGGACCACACCTATTTCACACATACATGTTGAAATCAAGGTCCAACGCAGCATATGGCACACAACTAAGACACCATCACTCAATAAGGGGAAAACAAGCCTCATACATGAGGCAGTCGATGTGCTTTTGCATCAGTAACAGGAATGTCTGACCAGACCCTTGAAAGCAGTAAGTCCAACTGCATCCAATATTTGCAAGGACTATCTGTGACTAGAGTTCCATAGGAGCAGAACATAGACAGTACAAGTGCCACTCATATGAGCAGCATTGCACACATGACATTCCATGTACATGTCAGCCCATTTCCTAACTCCTGACACACCCATGCACCTGGTCACAACCCACCTGTCTGAAGAGGTCCCTGGAATACTAAGATGTGTACCCTGATATTACCTCCTCTACACACACAGACTAACAATAGCAATCCAGTGTGCTACACCCTTTCCTATGGTATGCCATTGTCATAGAACATCTGACTGCCTGGACATCAGGTTAATTTATACACTGTCTTCTAGTTTCAAAGTCCTGTTAGCACCTGTAGATTGCTTCCCGTGTGAAAAAGTATGTTCGCCCTTAGAATGCAAATCTCACCTACAGGACTGGTGAGAAACAGATGCAGCCCACACCTGTGATCACCTCCATGCACACCACCCATTTCAACAAGCACTGCCCCTGCTGATGCCTGGAACAGCATAGGAGTTGCCATTTTGTCAAATACACCGTTAAGCATTGATACTAATTAAGCCGTGTAACACAGCCCTTGGGTTCATTTGTCACCTTAAAAAACACAGGACATACACAGTTTGACATGTCAACTGTCTAGTTCTTCCTCCAAACAGTCTGAGTCAGACCACTGATTATGTAACTTGTCAAATTGCTGGATCCTGAATCACCCTGCATTCTGTCAGCCTGACTGGCATCTGTCTGTGCGTCACACTAAAGTATCCCTGTGTCTACATATGTACCACACTTGCATTAGCAAACCTCTCATTCATCAGGGGGTATTGGGCATTGGCTTCTTCAATGCATACCCAAATACATTCTATAGCATCATCTGCCTTTTAACTGTACCATTTGACTAAAATCCTCTGGGAAAAGCAAAATTCATGGCCCATCCCTTGTCTGGATCTCATTTATGCATGAATGACAAAGTGTGACAGTGTCCCAGGGCCGTATGCAGGGATTGGGTACGGGCCTTCAGCAGAACCAGCAACCTCTGATAATGTCCATGAAAAATCCACACATGTCAGGACCATGACAGTTCACACACAGAATCACAGTGCGCACAACATATTGATGGGCTGTGTGTGGTTAATAGCTGCGAGAATAATCAGCACAGAGGCTATGATGTTCCCAGATGCAGTGGGAATTGCAGAGGCTAACCTGTGTACAAATGTTGTAATGACACCTACCGGAACATGACACCTGAGACATTATCTCACTCAGCACACCATGGTTGCCCTGTTGACTGTCTCATTACATGTCGTTAGTGACAGGGTGGGACCATCCCCATGTAGGTTCACATGTCCTCATCCACTTTACTCACATTGATCAACCAAGGACACTCAGTAGATACAGGAATAGCTGCCACTGACTCATGATGATTCCTGGACCGAACTGTGACAAATTACACCCCAAACTATATACAGGATCATCATTGGAGCACACACATGAACAAGACACCCATGTGCAATTGATCACTGGAAATATGTGGACACGTGCTGTCTTGTATGCTGGTCCACCACAGCCACTTGATAGTTGTGGCTCACTTCTATGGCCTCAACTGTGGTGTCCTCATACATTTGAGATTCATCCTTGTCTGTCTGTGCAAACAACATGGTACCCACTTCCTCAATGCATTTGTATGACTCACTGTGGGATTCACCAACTAGTGCCTAGGAAGCTGTTACCAAAACTCTAGGACATAGGATGTTGAAAATGTGGACCATTGACAAGAACAAGCGTCTGCCATCTATCTGGTGCATGCTTTGTCACATGTGGTGTCTACGTTACCCTAAATCTTGGAAGTCCAAATTACGGATGTTGCTACATGAATGACTAACACATACCCTCTCTCAGTTCCACAATGACTTGCATCTAAGGATTGGACACATGGACGTCACATTCAAACAAGCATATGTGCAATAATGCTTCATGTGATACACACACACTTGGTCAACAAATACATTAGTTGCCAAAGCACACACTTTGAGCCAAAGGCATTTAGGTATTGTATATATGTGCATCACAGTGCTATCCTCTCCTTATGCCAAACATGCCCAATTTGTGCAACACATATATGTAGGCCACACTTATGACCATCTATTGCGTCAGCCAACCGTAAAAATACTGTGAAGGGAGTGAACATATACCATCAACACCATAGTGTGTTCAATCAGCCTATCTCTGATGTGTCCCAAATGTAACATAACAAAAAAACAGAAAAATTGCCCAAAACCAGTTAATGCACTGAAATTTTGATGTTCCTAGCGTTATGCGTCATTTTTTGCCCACCAATACTGTATTTGCGTCATTTTTTTTTATGCACAGGAGTGAACATTAGGCCGCATCCAAATATTTGTACAGGCCATGTACTTTTATTTGGATGCGGGCTAATTTTCACTCCTGTGCTTAAAAAAAAAATGATGCAAATACAGTATTGGTGGACAAAAAATGACACATAACGCGAAAAAGGGCGGACATTTTATACAGGAAGTGATGTAATAGGATATCCTGTTTACAGATCATGTACAATGGGTGTACTTTCACTTTCACTTTGCAGTCTATGATTCTTCTAGACTGTGTGGCTGTGTAGAGAGTGGTGTCCTGAGATTTTGTGCTTTTTTGTCCTGTGTGCTTTCTGTATTGTCCATTTGTGAAATAAATATTGTTGGTGTATACTGTCCTACTGTGTTTTGTGTACATTTGTCCATTTACCTAGTGTTTTTGTTGTTTGTGGGAGTCTGTTGTGGGTAGTGGTAGTTTGGGGATAGTTGGGCTCTTTTAGTGGTTAAGTTTACTTTTCATCTGTATTTGTACCCCTACTTTCCCCCTTTTCCCCTGTCTATTTCTTTTACCCCTATTCCCTTTCACTTTTCCACTATGTCTGGTAGGCCACGTCTTGGCAGGATGGGTGAAGAGGAGTTGGGGGGGTTCATATGGCTTGTGTGCCATTTCTTGCCACTCATGATCGAGGCAGGGGGCAGGGTGATACAGGGGTATCCAACAGAGGCACGCAGAATCCGGTGGGAAAAGGTGCTGCATTTCCTGCAGCGTGTGTATGCCAGCCAGAGGAGTGACCACCAGCTGAAGCACTGGTGGGCTGACCTCATCACCAGGGAGCAGGATCTCTTGGACCACCTGGAAATCGTGATTGGTGGCACTGTTGGTGAGTACTAATCACGTAAATGTGCACGATTAAATACTCTGTAGTGACATAAGAAGATTTGTACTATGTCTGCCAGCTAACTTGCTGACTGAGTGTAATGCTGGGGAAACATACAGGGATAATTGATGCACTATGGTAAGGATCACAATTGCTAGCTGTCAGGTAGCACGTGCTCAGCAAACTTACAGGATACTTTTCCATGAAGTAAATTGGTACGGCCTTTGTGTCAGACATCCAAACAAAATAGGAGCCCATCATGTCTATATAGGGTACTATTGACAGAGAAGTAAAGATGTACCAACATATTGGCTAACTTTGTTGACGCAATAGCTAGACTGACTTTATACTCACTACATGATGCTGAAAATGAGTGCTGCCTTCACGTCAATTGATAATAGCAAAGTGACTCAAACATACGTCTCATGTGAGTCTGGTGAGTGTGGAAGGAAAGCGTTCACGGAAGTACTATGAATGTTTGGGATTATTGTGTTCCTTTATCTTTTTGGATACATGTCAGATCTGGATTTGAAAATATCGTGAAAAGGTGTAAGGTGCCCTCAGCTAACATCTTAGAATGTTTGTTGGAGGTAGTTGTGCCACATTCCAAATATGGATGGCAGTCCAAAGGTATGCACATGGCTTCACATCTCCATGGTTGGTGCAAATCACCATAGCTGGGCCACATCAATTGAATCAAATGTTAGTGGGTGGGGGTTGGGGGGTCCTGATTCTTTCTATTTTTACTTATTATGTGTGTATATGTTGGGGATTCTTGTGTGTTTAAGAAAAAACATACCAAAATAACAAAAAATAATAATAAAAAAATACAAAAAAATATATATATATTTTGGCCTACAGAGTATCTGTTATTGCAAATTCGACGCAAAACTAACTCCATATTTATACTTTGGCGTTAGACGCGTCTAGCGCCAAAGTTCATGGAGTTAGCGTCATTTTTTTGCGTGAACACCTTCCTTGCGTTAATGATATGCAAGGTAGGCGTTCCCGTCTTAAAAAATGACTCCGATGCTATTGCGTCGGATTTATACTCCCGGGCAAAAATGACGCCCGGGAGTGGGCGGGACTAAAAAACCCGCATTTGCGCCGGATTTTAGCGCCTGGGTCAGGGCAGGCGTTAAGGGACCTGTGGGCTCAGAATGAGCCCAGAGGTGCCCTCCCAAGCCCCCAGGGACACCCCCTGCCACCCTTGCCCACCCCAGGAGGACACCCAAGGATGGAGGGACCCATCCCAGGGAAGAAAAGGTAAGTTGTGGTAAGTATTTTTTTTAATTTTTTTTTTTGGCATAGGGGGCTCTGATTTGTGCCCCCCTACATGCCACTATGCCCAATGACCATGCCCAGGGGACAGAAGTCCCCTGGGCATGGCCATTGGGCAAGGGGGCATGTCTCCTGTCTTTGCTAAGACAGGAGTCATGTTAATGGCGTCTGGGCGCCAAAAAAAAATGGCGCAAATCGGGTTAAGACGATTTTTTTGCCTCAGCCTGACTTGCCCCATTTTTGGACGCCCAAATGCCATTTTTCCCTACGCCGGCGCTGCCTGGTGTACGTGGTTTTTTTTCACGCACACCAGGCAGCGCCGGTCGGCTAACGCCATTCAATAAATACGGCGCCCGCATGGTGCTTCAGAATGGCGTTAGCCGGCGCTAATTTTTTGGGCGCAAAACTGCGTTAGCGCAGTTTTGCGTCAAAAAGTATAAATATGGCCCTGAATACATGCCTGTGCCAGGACTTATAACCTGGGATGGCATGCACAGGGCATGTCTAGTGAGCAATGCTTGTCATACCCGGGGCACTCCGCCTCACAGCCGTGCGGGATTTTTGCGTGGTTGTATAAATATGGAGCACAGGTGTTGAAGTAATTTTTTAGACGTGAACACCTACCTTGCATGTCATTAACGCAAGGTGATTTCACGCATCCAGAAAATGACGCACACTGCAGATTTTTGGCATTCGCGGGGTCGGAGGTCAAAGTATAAATATGGTGTTAGGTTTGCGCCTAATTTGCGTTAAAAAAATGACGCAAATCCGGCGCAAGCAGAGTATAAATATGCCCCTTAGTGTTAGGTTAGAATAGGCTGTTAGTTTAGTTAGTATAAGTGGTTTGCGGGGTGGAGGTCGTTATATTATTACATGTGTTTTTTTTCTGGGTGGGTGGGTGGCGGATGATGTTGGGGTTTATGTGTATAAAAAATAAAAAATACAAAACAAATATAAAGTATATTAAAAAAAATACAAAAAAAATGTTTGTTTAGGATAAGTTATTATGGCCCATATTTATACTTTTTGACGCAAAACTGCGCCAGGACCCCCCACCCACTAACACTAACTAAACTAACATCCTATACTAACCTAACACTAAACCCCCTAAATCCACAAAGTATAAGAACCAGGAAAGATGAGGGAGGGGAGGGAATCATGTCCGTCTAATTATCTACAGGTTGGCCCTCCGGAGGGTCCTCTTGATCGAACGCACCTGCCAGTTGACCTGTCGCACCTCCTGCCGCAGTCGGCTCATCTTCCTGAGGACACGGTCCAATTTTCGCTGCATTTGTCCAAAAGCAGCTGGGTCAGATGCTGCAGCTGGGGTGGTCTGGGTGCCAGCCGAGGAAGTATGGGGCCGTGTAGTGTCCATGGCTGTGGGCTGCCCTGCAGGTGGTGCTGTGCTTGGGCCTGGAGCAGTTGCTGTGGATGTTCCTGCAATGGTCACAGCTGCTGGTGGTGCCATCTGGGGGGTAGTAGTGGTGGTGCTGGTGGTGGTTGTGGTAAGCAAAGAAAGTCTGCCTTGTGTAAATGCCCTCCAGGCTCCGGAGGCTCGTTCATGGCGATATCTGCGGGCCATTTTTCGGTACCCAGACTCGACTTGAAGTATGTGTTGGTACCTCATTGCCCGCCGTTGAAACTCTGTGACCTGGATGGGTGTCATATTTGCAGCTGTTAAGACAAATAGAAAATCTAACATTTGGTACTGCATTGTGTGAAATAGCACAAGAAGTAAATCAGACAATACATCTATTGTACTTGTAACAGCTCATATCATCATACAGATCATTGATTGTCACTGAGGAAGTACATGGCAAGCCAGCCTACAAAGGTCCTATCACACATAGCACATCCAAACACTACAGAATGGGTAACAACAGCCATGAATTTGCCATGTATGTTCTGCCAGTTGTCAGCTAACAATCATGCTGCACATCTTCAACCACTGCCAGGGCTACAAATGTCATTGTACGGGATGGAAATCTAGGGCCACATGATCTGCACGTTGTAAATGGACTTGCCAGTATAGTAATCATGTGCTCAACAGGAGAGTATATATTAGGTTCAGACAAGTGATTCACTGATTTAAATGTCTGTGTACCAAACTTGTATCATCAGTCCTAGGTACACTATTCACAAACCTATGCCTGTGTTTGAGGAGGCGGGGGGACTAACAACTAATAATTACAACAACATAATAACAAGGACACCCAGGAAGCGTAGGAAAGCTGGACATGTGTTTGGCTCAGCACACACACCACAGGGAAGGAGGATCTCCAAATATGAGACAGCAAAGCCTTGACCAATCCTGTCACCACTCATGTTTGGAAATGCAGACCTTTGTCCACATCATTTACTACTAGTAAGCCATGACTTACAATAAACACAGAGATGCAAGAACACCCCTGGCCATGAGTTGCATGCACACCTAGGCCGTTGCACTCAAGTGCCACATACTCGTAGCACTACGTGTGTAGGAGGCTGGCCTGGCTTATAGTGGGTATCAAAGGGTACTTACACTCTGTACCAGGTCCAGTTATCCCTTATTAGTGTAGAAGAGGTGTTTCTAGCAGCTTAGGCTGATAGAAGGTAGCTGTAGCAGAGCAGCTTAGGCTGAACTAGGAGACATGCAAAGCTCCTACTATACCACTGGTGTCATATGTACAATATCATAAGAAAACAAAATACACGGATATACTAAAAATAAAGGTACTTTATTTTTATGACAGTATGCCAAAAGTATCTCAGTGGGTACCCTCAGTATGAGGATGACAAATATACACAAGATATATGTACACAATACCAAAAATATGCAGTAATAGCAAAAGAAAGTAATGCAAGCAATGTAAAGTTACAGTAGATTGGAATAGGAGCACATAGGTATAGGGGCAACACAAACCATATACTCCAAAAGTGGAATGCGAACCACGAATGGACCCCAAACCTATGTGAGCTTGTAGAGGGTCGCTGGTACTGTAAGAAAACAGTGAGGGTTAGAAAAATAGCCCACCCCAAGACCCTGATAAGTAGGTGTAAAGGGCACCTATATTCCCCAGAGAGCACAGAAGTCGTGATAGGGGAATTCTGCAAGGAAGACCCACACCAGCAATGCAACCAAAGTGGATTTCCAGATGAGAGTACCTGTGGAACAAGGGGACCAAGTCCAAGAGTCGCGACAAAGTCGAGAGTGGGCAGATGCCCAGGAAATGCCAGCTGAGGGTGCAAGGAAGCTGCCACCGGATGGTAGAAGCTGTGGACGAACGAAGAGGGCTAGAAACTTCCCCTTTGGAGGATGGATGTCCCACATCGTGAAGAAGCTTGCAAAGGTGTTCCCACGCAGAAAGACCCCAAACAAGCCTTGCTAGCTGCAAGGGTCGCGGTTAGGGCTTTTGGATGCTGCTGTGGCCCAGGAGGGAACAGGATGTCGCCACTTGGATGAGGAGACAGAGGGGGGGGGCAGCAACTCAGGGAGCCCTCACAGAAGCAGGCAGCACCCGCAGAAGTACCGGAACAGGCACTTGGAATAGGAGTGAACTGGAGCTCACCCGAAGACACAAAAGGGAGTCCCACGACGCCAGAGGACAACCCAGGAAGTTGTGCACTGCAGGTTAGAGTGCCGGGGACTCAGGCTTGGCTGTGCATGAAGGAAATCCTGGAAGAGTGCACAGGAGCCGGAGCAGCTGCAAATCACGCGGTACCCAGCAATGCAGTCTAGTGTGGGGAGGTAAGGACTTACCTCCACCAAACTTGGACTGAAGAATCACTGGACTGTGGGAGTCACTTGTACAGAGTTGCTGAGTTCCAGGGACCATGCTCGTTGTGCTGAGAGGGGACCCAGAGAACCGGTGATGCAGTCTTTTGTTGCCTGCGGTTGCAGGGGGAAGATTCCGTCATCCCACTGGAGATTTCTTCAGAGCTCCTGGTGCAGAAAGGAGGCAGCCTACCCCCAGAGCATGCACCTCCAGGAAACAGGCGAGAAAGCGGCAGGATCAGCGATACAAGGTTGCAGTAGTCATCTTTTCTACTTTGTTGCGGTTTTGCAGGTGTCCTGAGCAGTCAGCGGTCGATCCTTTGGCAGAAGGTGAAGAGAGAGATGCAGAGGAACTCTGATGAGCTCTTGCATTCGTTATCTAAAGAATTCCCCAAAGCAGAGACCCTAAATAGCCAGAAAAGGAGGCTTGGCTACCTAGGAAGGAGGACAGGCTAGCAACACAGGTAAGAGCCTATCAGAAGGAGTATCTGACGTCACCTCCTGGCACTGGCCACTCAGAGCAGTCCAGTGTGCCAGCAGCACCTCTGTTTCCAAGATGGCAGAGGTCTGGAGCACACTGGAGAAGCTATGGGCACCTCCCCTGAGAGGTGCAGGTCAGGGGAGTGGTCACTCCCCTTTCCTTTGTCCAGTTTCGTGCCAGAGCAGGGCTGGGGGATCCCTGAACCGGTGTAGACTGGCTTATGCAGAGATGGGCACCATCTGTGCTCATCAAAGCATTTCCAGAGGCTGGGGGAGGCTACTCCTCCCCAGCCCTGACACCTTTTTCCAAAGGGAGAGGGTGTAACAACCTCTCTCTGAGGAAGTCCTTTGTTCTGCCTTCCTGGGCCAAGCCTGGCTGGACCCCAGGAGGGCAGAAACCTGTCTGAGGGGTTGGCAGCAGCAGCAGCTGCAGTGAAACCCCGGGAAAGGTAGTTTGGCAGTACCCGAGTCTGTGCTAGAGACTCGGGGGATCATGGAATTGTCTCCCCAATGCCAGAATGGCATTGGGGTGACAATTCCATGATCTTAGACATGTTACATGGCCATGTTCGGAGTTACCATTGTGACGCTATACATAGGTAGTGACCTATGTATAGTGCACACGTGTAATGGTGTCCCCGCACTCACAAAGTCCGGGGAATTTGCCCTGAACAATGTGGGGGCACCTTGGCTAGTGCCAGGGTGTCCACACACTAAGGGGGTCATTCCAACCTTGGTGGGCGGCTACCGCCGCCCGCCAGGCGGAAACCGGCATGCGGCCAAATTTAGGCGGCCCCCATTCTGACATTCCCGCTGGGCCAGCGGGCGCTAACCATGTTAGCGCCCGCCGGCCCAGCAGGAATGAGGCCGCACACAGGAGTCGGCTCCGAATGGAGCCGGCGGTGTTGCGGCTGTGCGACGGGTGCAGTTGCACCCGTCGCGCTTTTCACTGTCTGCTAGGCAGACAGTGAAAAGCTGGCTGGGGCCAGTGGCATGGGCAGTGCAGGGGCCCCCATGGGCCCCAGGACACCCCTTACCGCCAGCCTCTTCCTGGCGGTGAAAACCACCAGAAACAGGCTGGCGGTAAGGGGGTCAGAATCCCCAGGGCAGTGCTGCTTGCAGCTCTGCCCTGGCGGATTCTCCCAGCCGGGGCAAAAACGGGTGAAAACCGCCAGCCCCAGTGGGGCGACCGCGGCTTTACCGCCGCAGTCAGAATGGGCGAGAAAGCACTGCCAGCCTGTTGGCAGTGCTTTCACTCATAATGGCCCTGGAGGTCTCGGACTGCCAGGGTCAGAATGACCCCCTAAGTAACTTAGCACCCAACCTTCACCAGGTGAAGGTTAGACATATAGGTGACTTATAAGTTACTTAAGTGCAGTGGTAAATGGCTGTGAAATAACGTGGAAGTTATTTCACTCAGGCTGCAGTGGCAGGCCTGTGTAAGAATTGTCAGAGCTCCCTATGGGTGGCAAAAAGAAATGCTGCAGCCCATAGGGATCTCCTGGAACCCCAATACCCTGGGTACCTCAGTACCATAATCTAGGGAATTATAAGGGTGTTCCAGTATGTCAATGTGAATTGGTAAAATTGGTCACTAGCCTGCTAGTGCCAATTTAGAAAGCAGAGAGAGCATAACCACTGAGGTTCTGGTTAGCAGAGCCTCAGTGAGACAGTTAGTCATCACACAGGGAACACATACAGGGCACACTTATGAGCACTGGGGCCCTGGCTGGCAGGGTCCCAGTGACACATACACTAAAACAACATATATACAGTGAAATATGGGGGGAACATGCCAGGCAAGATGGTACTTTCCTACAATGTGGAGCTACATGCTGCTAGGATGTTTAACCTACAGTTTCATAAGTACATTAATGAATTGGGAAGCAGAAGTCTGTGGGTAAGCATTTGACAGCCCCATTCTGGGAATATTAGGCTCTGTCTGGCTGACTAATTCACTAATTTGGTCCAGTGCGACTCTTTCTGATTCAAGTTTTATCCACATGACTCATCCCTATTCACATTGCCGTGCCTACAGGACTAACCTAGAATACCCAAATAAGACAATAGGATAAGGATTGGCCAACTCAAAGATGGTGATACAATGATTTTCCACTCATGGAATAAAACAAATGTTTGGCCAGCGCATCACACCTTCCTATGTGTCCAACACACAGGAGTCCATCACACATCACCAGCAAACACAACACATAACACACACAACAACACTTGCAGGAGTTGTCTGGGTCCTCGAATCGAGCCACCTCGCCAACAGTGTAGGGTACCGGTCCACCTGTAAGGCATGGAAGGGAGAAATGTGCTCAATGTACAACAATTCCAAAGACAAATACTGTGTGTAAGATTACATCAGAAAGTAAAGCTTCTCAGACATGATGATACTGCATCCTACATAGCACGGCTAACATGTACATACCATGGGTCTCCAGTGAGTGATACACACATATCTGCACACATGCAGTGGCCCTAACTATCATGTGTTGGCAAACATGCTCCTTCATTAGTGAGCAGACATAATAATGGAGTGTATTTGTTTCATCATGTGTATTCATGAGAGACATCCAAAGCCACTTTCCGTGAGGACTGCATTACCAGTCAACCAGCCATTGTGACCATGACAAATATATGACACACAGGTACAATGTATAGAGGGGCAGGGACAGTTGTTAACCCTCATGTTGTTACAGTTTCTTCATTTAATGTGGCACAGCTATGATGAGTAGGACCAACCATAGAAATATGAACCCATGTGCATACCTTTGGCCAGCCATCCCTAATCGAAATGTGGAATTACAAACTCCAAATATCAGTCTAAGATGTTAGCAGCTAGAAGTTGTTCCCTATGTGTCCAAATCCAGATCAGACATGTACCCGAAATGAAGGAGGGACACAATAATCCCTACGTTTTTTGGAATTTCCATGATCGGTTTCCTTACACACTCACCAGACACACATGAGACATATCTTCGGGCCACATTGCTATCAGCAATTGACATGAAGCCTGCACTCATTTTCAGCCTCATGTTGTGTTTCAAAAGTCAGTCTAGCTGTTTCGTCAAAAAATTATGGTAATGATTTGGAAATTTCTATACCTCACAGGCAACTGTGGCCTATATCTATACATAATTGCCTCCTAATTTGTGTTGCTGTTTGACACAAAGGTGGAACTAACTTACATAATGCAAAATTATTCAGTACGTTTGTGGAGCTCTTTCTTCCTTACAGCTAGCAATTATGGTCCTTAACAAAGTAGATTTATGACCCTGTATGTTTCAGAAGCATTCCACACACTCAACAACATTGCCGGCAGATATTGTATAAGTCAGCTGATGTCACTACAGAGCATTTAAACATGCACATTAACATGATTTGTACCCACCAACAGGGCCACCAATCACAATCCCCAGGTGGTCCAGCAGATTTTGCTCCCTGGAGACAAGGTCAGCCCAGCTGTGCTTCAGCTGGTGGTCGTTTCTTGATGTCTGATAAATCCGTTGGAGATGATGCAACACCTTTGCCCACCTGAGCCTCCGTGCCTCAGTGTGATACCCCCTGTATCATCCGCCCACCTGCCTCAATCATTCGGGGTAGAAAATGGCACACCAGCCATATGAATCCACCCAGCTCCTCCTCTCCCATACTGCCAAGATGAGGCCTACCCAACATCTTTGTAGCAAAAGAGAAATAGGGGATAAAGGGGAACAAAGGAGAATGGGGGAAAGTAGAACAGGAAAAATTCAAATAAACAACTAGCACAGCCCAACTATACCCAAACTAAAACTACCCACAACAGACTCCCAACAAAACAAAGACAATACTTTACAACACAAATGAGCACAAAAACACTCAGACAGGATACTACAACAAGTTTTTATTCACAAAAAGACAATAAAAAGACCACACAGGAGACAAATTCACTAAATATACAGAGACAATTGAGACACAGCCACACAGTCAGGAAATATCACAGACGGCAAAGTGAAAGTACACCCACTGTACATAAGCTGTCAACAGGATATCCTATTACATCACTTCCTGCCTAAAATGGCGGGCGTTTTTATCATCATGCTTCAAAATATTTTGACGCATATAGTCTGCGCATTATTTTTTTCGACGCACAGGAGTAGATTTGAGCCCGCATCCATATGTTTGGAAATAGTTTCACACTTAGTCCGGTCCACTGACCTGCTCCTCCCAGGGGCGGTGCCCAGAGCTCCTCCAGTGTGCTCCAGACCTCTGCCCTCTTGGAAATAGAGGTGTTGTTGGCACACTGGACTCTGAGTGGCCAGTGCCAGCAGGTGATGTCAGAGACTCCTTCTGGTAGGCTCTTACCTGTGTTACTAGCCTATCCTCCTTCCTAGGTAGCCAAACCTCCTTTTCTGGCTATTTAGGGTCTCTGCTTTGGGGAATTCTTCGGATACCGAATGCAAGAGCTCACCAGAGTTTCTCTGCATCTCTCTCTTCACCTTCTGCCAAAGGATCAACTGCTGACTGCTCAGGACGCCTGCAAAACTGCAACAAAGTAGCAAAGACGACAACTGCAACCTTGTATCGCTTCCCCTGCCGCTTTCTCACCTGCTTCCTGGTGGTCCATGCTCTGGGGGTAGCCTGCATCCTTTCTGCACCAGGAGCTCTGAAGAAATCTCCTGTGGGTCAACAGAATCCTCCCCCTGCAATCGCAGGCAACAAAAGACTGCATCACCGGCTCTTCTGGGTCCCCTCTCAGCACGACGAGAGTGGTCCCTGGAACTCAGCAACTCTGTCCAAGTGACTCCAACAGTCCAGTGACTCTTCAGTCCAAGTTTGGTGGAGGTAAGTCCTTGCCTCCCCACGCTAGACTGCATTGCTGGGTTCCGCATGATTTGCAGCTGCTCCAGCTCTTGTGCACTCTTCCAGGATTTTCTTCTTGCACAGCCAAGCCTGGGTCCCCGACACTCCAACCTGCAGTGCACAACCTTCTGAGTTGTCCTCCAGCGTCGTGGGACTCCCTTTTGTGTCTTCGGGTGGACGCTGGTTCACTCCTCTTCCAAGTGCCTGTTCCAGTACTTCTGTGGGTGCTGCCTGCTTCTGTGAGGGCTCCCTAACTTGCTGGGTGCTCCCTCTGTCTCCTCATCCAAGTGGCGACATCCTGGTCCCTCCTGTGCCACAGCAGCATCCAAAAACCCTAACCGCGACCCTTGCAGCTAGCAAAGCTTGTTTGCGGTCTTTCTGCGTGAGAACACACCTGCAAGCTTTTTCACGACGTGGGACATCCATCCTCCAAAGGGGAAGTTTCTAGCCCTCTTCGTTCTTGCAGAATCCACAGCTTCTACCATCCAGTGGCAGCTTCTTTGCACCCTCAGCTGGCATTTCCTGGGCATCTGCCCACTCTCGACATTGTCGCAACTCTTGGACTTGGTCCCCTTGTTCCACAGGTACTCAGGTCCGGAAATCCACTTTGGTTGCTTTGTTGGTGTTGGTCTTCCTTGCAGAAACCCCCTATCACGACTTCTGTGCTCTCTGGGGGTTATAGGTGCACTTTACACCTACTTTCCAGGGTCTTGGGGTGGGCTATTTTTCTAACCCTCACTGTTTTCTTACAGTCCCAGCGACCCTCTACAAGCTCACATAGGTTTGGGGTCCATTTGTGGTTCGCATTCCACTTTTGGAGTGTATGGTTTGTGTTGCCCCTATGCCTATGTGCTCCTATTGCAATCTACTGTAACTTTACATTGCTTGCATTACTTTCTTTTGCTATTACTGCATATTTTTGGTATTGTGTACATATATCTTGTGTATATTTGGCATCCTCATACTGAGGGTACTCACTGAGATACTTTTGGCATATTGTCATAAAAATAAAGTACCTTTATTTTTAGTATATCTGTGTATTGTGTTTTCTTATGATATTGTGCATATGACACCAGTGGTATAGTAGGAGCTTTGCATGTCTCCTAGTTCAGCCTAAGCTGCTCTGCTATAGCTACCTTCTATCAGCCTAAGCTGCTAGAAACACCTCTTCTACACTAATAAGGGATAACTGGACCTGGTACAGAGTGCAAGTATCCCTTGGTACCCACTCCAAGCCAGGCCAGCCTCCTACATTGGCTGTGCAGCGGTGGGATAAGTACTTGCAACTGCTTACCACTTTGTCATTGTGTACTTTTCATAAGAGAATAATATACAAAACAAGTTCAGTGTATGTACACCTAACCAAAAAGTTTTGTTTTTCTTCTCTTACACTATCTGCTAAGTGCTGAAAAGTACTCCTAAACTTTCAAAAAGTTTCAAAAAGTTGAAAACGTTTTTTTTCTGTTCTTTAAAAAGTCCTAAAACTTGTTCTATCCTTTATCTGCCTCTAAACCTTTATCTATCATGTCTGGTGTAGGAACTCCCCTTAATTTGGTCAGTCCTACTAATGGCCACCTTAACTTTAAGAGCCTAAGGAGTCTCTGCATTGATAGAGGTTTAGTGGTAGGTAAGAACCCTTCTAGAGAGTTACTGTCTAATATGCTTATTGAGAATGATAAGGCCCAGGGTGGCACCTAATATGAAAAGTTGATAGATAGCTCACACTCTGACTCAGGGGAGCCCCTTGAGAGAGTGTTACAGGGTTCCCTTCTTAATCTGCCCCTTAGTAGACCACCTAGCAATGCTGGTAGTACTAGAAGCTCCCATCACTGTAGGGATGTTTTTGTTCCTGGAGGCCAGGTTGTTAGAGTGCCAACTGTTAGGGACCGGTCTCCCTCTGCTCATTCAAATCTTTCTTCTGTGTCAAAACATTCCCAACCCACCCACCCTGATGACAAAATGTTAGAAAGGGAACTCAATAAGTTGAGAGTGGAGGAGACCAGGCTGAAGCTTAAACAGCAACAGCTGGCTCTAGACAGGGAATCCCTAGACTTAGAAAAAGAGAGACAGAGGTTGGGGTTTGGACCCCATGGTGGCAGCAGTAGTATTCCTGATAGTAATCCTGTTAAAGAGCATGATTCTAGGAATCTGCACAAGATAGTTCCCCCTTACAAGGAGGGGGATGACATTAACAAGTGGTTTGCTGCACTTGAGAGGGCCTGTATTGTACAGGGGGTCCCTCAAAGGCAGTGGTCTGCTATCCTATGGCTATCTTTCAGTGGAAAGGGTAAGGATAGGCTCCTTACTGTGAAGGAAAGTGATGCCAATAATTTTACAGTTTTAAAGAATGCACTTTTGGATGGATTTGGCTTAACCACTGAACAATACAGGATTAAGTTCAGAGAAACCAGAAAAGAGTCCTCACAAGACTGGGTAGACTTTGTTGACTATTCAGTGAAGGCCTTGGAGGGGTGGTTACATGGTAGTAAAGTTTCTGACTATGAAAGCCTGTACAATCTAATCCTGAGAGAGCATATTCTGAATAACTGTGTGTCTGATTTGTTACACCAATATCTAGTGGACTCAGATCTGACCTCTCCCCAAGAATTGGGAAAGAAGGCTGACAAATGGGTCAGAACAAGAGTGAACAGAAAAGTTCATACAGGTGGTGACAAGGATGGCAAGAAGAAAGATGGTGAGAAATCTCAGGATAAGCATGGGGATAAGGGTAAAACCAAAGATCCTTCTTCACATCCTAAACACTCTTCAGGGGGTGGGGATAAATCAAATTCTTCCTCTTCTTCACAACATACACACATTAAAAAGCCTTGGTACTTTGTGTGTAAAAATAAAGGCCATAGGCCAGGGGATAAGTCCTGTCCAGGTAAACCCCCTGAGCCTACCACCACTAATACATCAAACTCTAGTTCCCCTAGCAGTAGTGGTAATAGTGGTGGGACTGCTGGCAACAGTCAAACTAAGGGTGTAGTTGGGTTCACTTATGGGTCCATCATAGAAACTGGGGTAGTCAGTCCCAAGACAGTTTCTGTCACACCTAGTGGCATTGGCCTTGCCACACTGGCTGCTTGTCCCCTTACAATGGATAAGTACAGGCAGACAGTTTCAATAAATGGTGTTGAGGCCCAGGCCTACAGGGACACAGGTGCTGAAAACCTAGTGCCTCCTGAACAACACATCATTGGGCAACAGTACAAGATTATTGATGTCCATAACTCCACTAAGTTTCTTCCCTTAGCTATAGTTCAGCTTAGTTGGGGTGGAGTTACTGGCCCTAAGCAGGTGGTAGTATCACCTAGCTTACCTGTAGACTGTCTCTTAGGTAATGACCCAGAGACCTCAGGTTGGGCTGAGGTAAAGTTTTATACCCATGCAGCCATGCTGGGTATCCCTAAGGAATTGTTCCCTCTCATTTCTACTGAAATGAAAAAGCAAAGGAGAGAAAAAGGCCTGAAAACTCAGGATCCCTCTCCAACAACAGGTAAAAGGGTATCACAGTATCCCCTAACCACCCTGCCATTCAGGATACCATTCCTGTGGTGGGAGAAACCTCTCCTGGGGTGGCACCTGTACCAGGGGAATCATCAGCTGGCATAGCTGTACTCCCTGAGGTAGAAGTACCTCTCTGTGGGATAACTAATATTGGTGAGAAAAAGAGCACCCTTTTAGTTAACATGGAGCATCCCTCCAACCCTCCCAGGGAACCTTTAGTGCAAAAACCATGCACTGCCTCACAACACTTAGGACAGCAGCCCTGCCCTAGTGTGGAGCTCATAGGACAGCATCCCTGCCCTGCTCCAACTCAAGAGAAACAGCATCCCTGTTCTCTCTTACAGCCATATGGACAAAGTCTTTGCCCAGCTATGGCTTTACTGAGACAGCATCCCTGTCTGACATTCTAATCACTATAAATAGGTCCAGTGGACAATTCCCAGTGTTCTAAACTAAAACTTCCTGATAGAAACTCTGAAAATATATCTGCACATTGTTGCTTAGCTAAAAAACATCAAACAGGGTGGTTTACATCCCCACAGGGAAGTAACCATATAGTGGATGATAAAGGGAGTAACCAGTCTATTGCAGAGCTACTCTCCACTTATCACCACTTAGACAATAAAGTCTCAACTGGCCAAGGTTAGCCTTATTGTCTTTCATTTGGGGGGGGGGGAGGGTTTGTGGGAAAGTAGCCTCTTTCTAGCCTTGTTACCCCCACTTTTGGCCTGTTTGTGAGTATATGTCAGGGTGTTTTCACTGTCTCACTGGGATCCTGCTAGCCAGGGCCCAGTGCTCATAGTGAAAACCCTATGTTTTCAGTATGTTTGTTATGTGTCACTGGGATCCTGCTAGCCAGGACCCCAGTGCTCATAAGTTTGTGGCCTATATGTATGTGTTCCCTGTGTGATGCCTAACTGTCTCACTGAGGCTCTGCTAACCAGAACCTCAGTGGTTATGCTCTCTCTGCTTTCTAAATTGTCACTAACAGGCTAGTGACCAATTTCACCAATTCACATTGGCATACTGGAACACCCTTATAATTCCCTAGTATATGGTACTGAGGTACCCAGGGTATTGGGGTTCCAAGAGATCCCTATGGGCTGCAGCGTTTCTTTTGCCACCCATAGGGAGCTCTAACAATTCTTACACAGGCCTGCCATTGCAGCCTGAGTGAAATAATGTCCACGTTATTTCACAGCCATTTACCACTGCACTTAAGTAACTTATAAGTCACCTATATGTCTAACCTTCACCTGGTGGAGGTTGGGTGCTAAGTTACTTAGTGTGTGGGCACCCTGGCATTAGCCAAGGTGCCCCCACATCGTTCAGGGCAAATTCCCCGGACTTTGTGAGTGCGGGGACACCATTTCACACGTGCACTATACATAGGTCACTACCTATGTATAGCGTCACAATGGTAACTCTGAACATGGCCATGTAACATGTCTAAGATCATGGAATTGTCACCCCAATGCCATTGTGGCATTGGGGAGACAATTCCATGATCCCCCGAGTCTCTAGCACAGACCCGGGTACTGCCAAACTGCCTTTCCCGGGGTTTCAGTGCAGCAGCTGCTGCTGCTAACCCCTCAGACAGGTTTCTGCCCTCCTTGGGTCCAGCCAGGCCTGGCCCAGGAAGGCAGAACAAAGGACTTCCTCAGAGAGAGGGTGTTACACCCTCTCCCTTTGGAAAAAGGTGTCAGGGCTGGGGAGGAGTAGCCTCCCCCAGCCTCTGGAAATGCTTTGATGTGCACAAATGGTGCCCAACTCTGCATAAGCCGGTCTACACAGGTTCAGGGATCCCCCAGCCCTGCTCTGGCGTGAAACTGGACAAAGGAAAGGGGAGTGACCACTCCCCTGACCTGCACCTCCCAGGGGAGGTGCCCAGAGCTCGTCCAGTGTGCTCCAGACCTCTGCCATCTTGGAAACAGATGTGTTGCTGGCACACTGGACTGCTCTGAGTGGCCAGTGCCAGCAGGTGACGTCAGAGACTCCTTCTGATAGGCTCTTACCTGTGTTACTAGCCTATCCTCCTTCCTAGGTAGCCAAACCTCCTTTTCTGGCTATTTAGGGTCTCTGCTTTGGGGAATTCTTCGGATACCGAATGCAAGAGCTCACCAGAGTTCCTCTGCATCTCTCTCTTCACCTTCTGCCAAAGGATCGACCGCTGACTATTCAGGACGCCTGCAAAACCGCAACAAAGTAGCAAAGACGACTACTGCAACCTTGTATCGCTTCTCCTGCCTCTTTCTCACCTGTTTCCTGGTGGTGCATGCTCTGGGGGTAGCCTGCCTCCTTTCTGCACCAGGAGCTCTGAAGAAATCTCCCGTGGGACGACGGAATCCTCCCCCAGCAACCGCAGACAACAAAAGACTGCATCACCGGTCCTCTGGGTCCCCTCTCAGCACGACGAGCGTGGTCCCTGGAACTCAGCAACTCTGTCCAAGTGACTCCAATAGTCCAGTGACTCTTCAGTCCAAGTTTTGTGGAGGTAAGTCCTTGCCTCCCCATGCTAGACTGCATTGCTGGGTACCGCGTGATTTGCAGCTGCTCCGGCTCCTGTGCACTCTTCCAGGATTTCCTTCGTGCACAGCCAAGCCTGGGTCCCCGACACTCTAACCTGCAGTGCACAACCTTCTGAGTTGTCCTCCGGCGTCATGGGACTCCCTTTTGTGTCTTCGGGTGGACTCCAGTTCACTCCTCTTCCAAGTGCCTGTTCCGGTACTTCTGTGGGTGCTGCCTGTTTGAGAAAGTAGCCTCTTTCTAGCCGTGTTACACCCACTTGTGGCCTGTTTGTGAGTGTATGTCAGGGTGTTTTCACTGTCTCACTGGGATCCTGCTAGCCAGGGCCCAGTGCTCATAGTGAAAACCCTATGTTTTCAGTATGTTTGTTATGTGTCACTGGGACCCTGCTAGTCAGGACCCCAGTGCTCATAAGTTTGTGGCCTATATGTATGTGTTCCCTGTGTGGTGCCTAACTGTCTCACTGAGGCTCTGCTAACCAGAACCTCAGTGGTTATGCTCTCTCATTTATTTCCAAATTGTCACTAACAGGCTAGTGACCAATTTTACCAATTCACATTGGCATACTGGAACACCCTTATAATCCCCTAGTATATGGTAATGAGGTACCCAGGGTATTGGGGTTCCAGGAGATCCCTATGGGCTGCAGCATTTCTTTTGCCACCCATAGGGAGCTCTGACAATTCTTACACAGGCCTGCCACTGCAGTCTGAGTGAAATAACATCCACGTTATTTCACAGCCATTTACCACTGCACTTAAGTAACTTATAAGTCACCTATATGTCTAACCTTTACCTGGTAAAGGTTAGGTGCAAAGTTACTTAGTGTGTGGGCACCCTGCCACTAGCCAAGGTGCCCCCACATTGTTCAGGGCAAATTCCCCGGACTTTGTGAGTGCGGGGACACCATTACACGCGTGCACTACACATAGGTCACTACCTATGTATAGCTTCACAATGGTAACTCCGAATATGGCCATGTAACATGTCTAAGATCATGGAATTGCCCCCTCTATGCCATCCTGGCATTGTTGGCACAATCCCATGATCCCACGGGTCTGTAGCACAGACCCTGGTACAGCCAAACTGCCTTTTCAGGGGTTTCACTGCAGCTGCTGCTGCTGCCAACCCCTCAGACAGGTTTCTGCCCTCCTGGGGTCCAGCCAGGCCTGGCCCAGGATGGCAGAACAAAGGACTTCCTTAGAGAGAGGGTGTTACACCCTCTCCCTTTGGAAAATGGTGTGAAGGCAGGGGAGGAGTAGCCTCCCCCAGCCTCTGGAAATGCTTTCATGGGCACAGATGGTGCCCATTTCTGCATAAGCCAGTCTACACCGGTTCAGGGACCCCTCAGCCCTGCTCTGGCGCGAAACTGGACAAAGGAAAGGGGAGTGACCACTCCCCTGACCTGCACCTCCCCTGGGAGGTGTCCAGAGCTCCTCCAGTGTGCTCCAGACCTCTGCCATCTTGGAAACAGAGGTGCTGCTGGCACACTGGACTGCTCTGAGTGGCCAGGGCCAGCAGGTGACGTCAGAGACTCCTTCTGATAGGCTCCTTTAGGTGTTGCTAGCCTATCCTCTCTCCTAAGTAGCCAAACCCTCTTTTCTGGCTATTTAGGGTCTCTGCTTTGGGGATTTCCTTAGATAACGAATGCAAGAGCTCATCAGAGTTCCTCTGCATCTCTCTCTTCACCTTCTGCCAAGGAATTGACTGCTGACCGCGCTGGAAGCCTGCAAAACTGCAACAAAGTAGCAAAGACGACTACTGCAACCCTGTAACGCTGATCTTGCCGCCTTCTCAACTGTTTTACTGGTGGTGCATGCTGTGGGGGTAGTCTGCCTCCTCTCTGCACTAGAAGCTCCGAAGAAATCTCCCGTGGGTCGACGGAATCATCCCCCTGCTACCGCAGGCACCAAAGAACTGCATCACCGGTCCTCTGGGTCCCCTCTCAGCACGACGAGCGTGGTCCTTGGAACTCAGCAACTCTGTCCAAGTGACTCCAATAGTCCAATGACTCTTCAGTCCAAGTTTTGTGGAGGTAAGTCCTTGCCTCCCCATGCTAGACTGCATTGCTGGGTAGCATTTCTTTTGCCACCCATAGGGAGCTCTGACAATTCTTACACAGGCCTGCCACTGCAGCCTGAGTGAAATAACGTCCACGTTATTTCACAGCCATTTTACACTGCACTTAAGTAACTTATAAGTCACCTATATGTCTAACCTTTACCTGGTAAAGGTTAGGTGCAAAGTTACTTAGTGTGTGGGCACCCTGGCACTAGCCAAGGTGCCCCCACATTGTTCAGGGCAAATTCCCCGGACTTTGTGAGTGCGGGGACACCATTACACGCGTGCACTACACATAGGTCAATACCTATGTGTAGCTTCACAATGGTAACTCCGAATATGGCCATGTAACATGTCTAAGATCATGGAATTGCCCCCTCTATGCCATCCTGGCATTGTTGGCACAATCCCATGATCCCACGGGTCTGTAGCACAGACCCTGGTACTGCCAAACTGCCTTTTCAGGGGTTTCACTGCAGCTGCTGCTGCTGCCAACCCCTCAGACAGGTTTCTGCCCTCCTGGGGTCCAGCCAGGCCTGGCCCAGGATGGCAGAACAAAGGACTTCCTCAGAGAGAGGGTGTTACACCCTCTCCCTTTGGAAAAAGGTGTGAAGGCAGGGGAGGAGTAGCCTCCCCCAGCCTCTGGAAATGCTTTCTTGGGCACAGATGGTGCCCATTTCTGCATAAGCCAGTCTACACCGGTTCAGGGACCCCTCAGCCCTTCTCTGGCGCGAAACTGGACAAAGGAAAGGGGAGTGACCACTCCCCTGACCTGCACCTCCCCTGGGAGGTGTCCAGAGCTCCTCCAGTGTGCTCCAGACCTCTGCCATCTTGGAAACAGAGGTGCTGCTGGCACACTGGACTGCTCTGAGTGGCCAGGGCCAGCAGGTGACGTCAGAGACTCCTTCTGATAGGCTCCTTTAGGTGTTGCTAGCCTATCCTCTCTCCTAAGTAGCCAAACCCTATTTTCTGGCTATTTAGGGTCTCTGCTTTGGGGATTTCCTTAGATAACGAATGCAAGAGCTCATCAGAGTTCCTCTGCATCTCTCTCTTCACCTTCTGCCAAGGAATTGACTGCTGACCACGCTGGAAGCCTGCAAAACTGCAACAAAGTAGCAAAGACGACTACTGCAACCCTGTAACGCTGATCTTGCCGCCTTCTCGACTGTTTTCCTGGTGGTGCATGCTGTGGGGGTAGTCTGCCTCCTCTCTGCACTAGAAGCTCCGAAGAAATCTCCCGTGGGTCGACGGAATCATCCCCCTGCTACCGCAGGCACCAAAGAACTGCATCACCGGTCCCCTGGGTCTCCTCTCAGCACAACGAGCGAGGTCCCTTGAATACAGCAACTGTGTCCAAGTGACTCCCACAGTCCAGTGACTCTTCAGTCCAAGTTTGGTGGAGGTAAGTCCTTGCCTCCCCACGCCAGACTGCATTGCTGGGAACTGCGACTTTTGCAGCTACTCCGGCCTCTGTGCCTTTCTGGCGGAAATCCTTTGTGCACAGCCAAGCCTGGGTCCACAGCACTCTAACCTGCATTGCACGACTTTCTAAGTTGTCCTCCGGCGGTGTGGGACTCCTTTGTGTAACTTCGGGTGAGCACCGTTTCACTCTTCTTTGTAGTGCCTGTTCCGGCACTTCTTCGGGTGCTGCCTGCTTTTGAGAGGGCTCCTAGTCTTGCTTGACGCTCCCTCTGTCCCCAGTCACAATTGGCGACATCCTGGTCCCTCCTGGGCCACAGCAGTATCCAAAAACCCTAACTGCACGATTTGCAGCTAGCAAGGTTTGTTGGCGGTCTTTTGGTGGGAAAACACTTCTGCACGACTTTCCACTGCGTGGGGGATCCATCCTCCAAAGGGGAATTCTCTAGCCCTTGTCGTTCCTGCAGAATCTTCAGCTTCTACTGTCAAGTAGCAGCTTCTTTGCACCCACAGCTGGCATTTCCTGGGCATCTGCCCATCTCCGACTTGCTTGTGACTTTTGGACTTGGTCCCCTTGTTCCACAGGTACCCTCAACTGGAAATCCATTGTTGTTGCATTGCTGGTTTGTGTCTTTCCTGCAGAATTCCCCTATCAAGACTTCAATGTCCTTTGGGGAACTTTAGTGCACTTTGCACTCAATTTTCAGGGTCTTGGGGTGGGCTATTTTTCTAACCCTCACTGTTTTCTTACAGTCCCAGCGACCCTCTACAAGGTCACATAGGTTTGGGGTCCATTCGTGGTTCGCATTCCACTTTTGGAGTATATGGTTTGTGTTGCCCCTATCCCTATGTGTCCCCATTGCATCCTATTGTAACTATACATTGTTTGCACTGTTTTCTAAGACTATACTGCATATTTTTGGTATTGTGTACATATATCTTGTGTATATTTGCTATTCTCATACTGAGGGTACACTCTGAGATACTTTGGCACATTGTCATAAAAATAAAGTACCTTTATTTTTAGTATATCTGTGTATTGTGTTTTCTTATGATATTGTGCAAGTGACACTAGTAGTACTGTAGGAGCTTCACTCGTCTCCTAGTTCAGCCTAAGCTGCTCTGCTAAGCTACCATTATCTATCAGCCTAAGCTGCTAGACACCCTATACACTAATAAGGGATGCCTGGTGCAAGGTGCAAGTACCCCTTGGTACTCACTACAAGCCAGTCCAGCCTCCTACAGCCTGCTTCTGTGAGAGCTCCCTGACTTGCTGGGCGCCCCCTCTGTCTCCTCATCCAAGTGGCGACATTCTGGTCCCTCCTGGGCCACAGCAGCATCCAAAAACCCTAACCGCGACCCTTGCAGCTAGCAAAGCTTGTTTGCGGTCTTTTTGCATGGGATCACCTCTGCAAGTTTCTTCACGACGTGGGACATCCATCCTCCAAAGGGGAAGTTTCTAGCCCTCTTCGTTCTTGCAGAATCCACAGCTTCTACCATCCAGTGGCAGCTTCTTTGCACCCTCAGTTGGCATTTCCTGGGCATCTGCCCACTCTCGACATTGTTGCGACTCTTGGACTTGGTCCCCTTGTTCCACAGGTACTCAGGTCTGGAAATCCACTTTGGTTGCTTTGCTGGTGTTGGACTTCCTTGCAGAAACCCCTATCACAACTTCTGTGCTCTCTGGGAGTTATAGGTGCACTTTAGACCTACTTTTCAGGGTCTTGGGGTGGGCTATTTTTCTAACCCTCACTGTTTTCTTACAGTTCCAGCGACCCTCTACAAACTCACATAGGTTTGGGGTCCATTTGTGGTTCGCATTCCACTTTTGGAGTATATGGTTTGTGTTGCCCCTATACCTATGTGCTCCTATTGCAATCTACTGTAACTTTACATTGCTTGCATTACTTTCTTTTGCTATTACTGCATATTTTTGGTATTGTGTACATATATCTTGTGTATATTTGGCATCCTCATACTGAGGGTACTCACTGAGATACTTTTGGCATATTGTCATAAAAATAAAGTACCTTTATTTTTAGTATATCTGTGTATTGTGTTTTCTTATGATATTGTGCATATGACACCAGTGGTATAGTAGGAGCTTTGCATGTCTCCTAGTTCAGCCTAAGCTGCTCTGCTATAGCTACCTTCTATCAGCCTAAGCTGCTAGAAACACCTTTTCTACACTAATAAGGGATAACTGGACCTGGTACAGAGTGTAAGTACCCCTTGGTACCCACTACAAGCCAGGCCAGCCTCCTACAGTGATCAATCCCTGGTGATCCAAAATGGCCTGCACATTGATAGAGTGTGTGTGCTTCCTGTTGCGGTATAGATGTTCAGTTGCAGCAGGTGGCACAAGGCGTACATGTGTGCAGTCAATTGCACCAAGGACGTGTGGAAATCCATTAATGAGGTAAAACCCCTGTTTGGTCTCCTGCTGTTTCTGCTGTGTGTTTGGGAAATAGATGTGGCAGGGTGTGAGTGTGATGATGGCATCCAGTACCTTGGGCAGGAAGGCAGAGAATGATGGCTGTGAGATCCCAGCAACCAGGGCGCCAGTGGTTTGTAAGGAGCCACTTGCCAACATGTGTAGTACAGCTAGCAGCTTGGTTTCTGGTGGGATGGTGCGGGTGTCTGCAAGCTGGGTGCCAACTGTGGCTCAATGTTGCGCAGCAGCTGCTGAATGGCTTGCCAGTTCAACCTGTACCTCTGGATGATGTCATGTTCCCTGAGGCCATGAAGGGTTGTCCTGGTGTGGAATATCCTCTCCTGCCTTCTGCGTTGCCTTTGGGGTCCCTGCTGGTATTGTGGAAGCTGCTGTTGTTGTTGCTGTGCTCTGCGTCTGCGTCTGCCTGCAAGCTGGATGAGAAGCGCCTCCATGTGTTCCTTTTGCTGCTCTGCTGTTGCTTCTGTGTGGTTTCATTAAATACATGTGTGTTTGCCCCATTTTAACGCCTGCCCTGTCCCAGGCGTTATCTTTTACCCAAATCGGGCTGGTCAGACATGTATCCCAAATAATTGGGGACTACATTCATTCCATGCATTAGCATGTGAAATACATCTCATTCCTGGTACACTCACAGACCATGAATAATACATTTGTTTGTGCCACATTACCATCCTCTATTGACGTCAGAGTGGCAGTAATTTACAAGATCAAGTTGTGTTTTGTAAGTTTGTGCAGCTTTAGCGTCAACAAATGACGGTAATGCATAGCAAATATTGTATAAATCAGGGCCACTGTATGTTCAACTTGCATTCCACATGTCCACAAAATTGCATGTAGCATGTCACCAAATCTGCTACTGTCACTACAGAGCATTTAACTGTACAGTCTGATTTGTACTCACCAACAGGTCCACATATCACCACACCCAGGTGGTCCAGCAGGTCTTGCTCCCTGGCCACAAGGTCAGCCCAGCGATGTTTTAGGTGGTGGTCGTTGCGCTGGCTGATGAACACTCTCTTTAGGTGGAACAGCACCTTGGACCACCTGAGCCTCCTCGCCTCGGTCTGATACCCCTGTATCACCCTGCCACCAGCCTCTAACATCAGGGGGAGGAGGTGGCACACCAGCCAAATTTAAGCCCCCAGTTCCTCCTCACCCATTCTCCCCAGACGTGGCCTTCCCAACATCACAAAAATAATAGGGATAGGAAAGGGAAAACAGGGAAATACAGGGAAAGTAGGTAGGAAAATAAAACTTAAAGAACCCACAAAACAACCCAACAATACCCCAACTAACAATACCCACTACACACTCCCAACAGTACAAAGACAAAATTAGACACAACAAATGACAAAAACACACTTTCACTGATTTACAGAGACAATTATAAAAACAACAGATGACAATTCAAATGGCACACAGGAGACAAAAGCACAAGTTGGACAGAAACAACTCTCAACACAGCCACACAGTCTAGAAGAATCACAGACTGCAAAGTGAAAGTGAAAGTACACCCACTGTACCATTTCTGTAAACAGGATATCCTATTACATCACTTCCTGTCTCAAATGCGGTGCGTTTTTATTATGACGCTTACGGGCTTTGCATTAATATTTTTTGACGCATATGCTTAAAATAATCCCCCGCATTCAAGGATCAATATATTTTTCATTGATATCCTATTTCATGGGGTGCAGTGTTGGAATTATCGCTGGGACCAATCAATGTATAATGACTGTGAGAGTCATTTTTTAACACATATGCTGCATATTTTGACACATATGCATCTTTTTTGTGTTTTTGCGTCAAAATATCTGTCTTTAACTGTGTTTGTGTCCTTTTTGTTACATTTATTACATACATGAAGGGTATAACTACACAAAGATAGGCTGTTAGTGCCTGTTGTGTGTGTTCTACTGTTTGGGCACATGTGGCAGACCACACTACTGCGGACCACAATACTCATATTGTTGTGCCGGATTAGCACTCTTAACTGACGCAACAGCAACCCAAACATTTGGAATTAAAATTGGTATTCCCTAGTTTGAGCAGGTGATGCATCAATAGAGGATAGCAAGGCTATGCAACTTAAAAAATACACTCATGGCCCGTGTGTTTATGTCTGTGAATTGGCTATCTCAATTGTTGTTAGGCCTCTGTGTAAACGCCACAAGACGTGTATTGCATAATGTGCTTATATGCATGTGTTGTAATTGTGTATAACCATAAAATGCCATTCATTGAGGAACAACAGACATGATATGTGTTTGTCATATCTGTTGCGTCTTATGCTGTGTGAACTTCCCTGACTTTGGGGACAAAACATCTCCCATGACAAACTATACACAGGATAGATAGAGGACGGTTGATTATGGCAATGTTACAAATGTAAGCCATCACATGTAATGGAATGTTGGATACCACTTCATGGTCACTTGTGTGTATACTACCCATGAGTCAGGCATTTGAAGATGCTAGGTAGGTACAGTGTTTGTGACACAGAGTCCCAAATCCAAAAAAGTTATGGTACACCACAGTTTGAGTCATTTAACTGACCTATGTTTCTCCTGTGGCTGTGGAGGACCAGCAGACCATGCTGTATGTGTTGACATATTTCCAGTGGTTCAGTGCACAAAGCTGTCCAGTACAAGTGTGTGGCCATGTGTACCTTGTCAGTATTAGCCTCCATGTTGTCACAGTTACGTGCAGGTCTAGTCATGAGTCTGTGGAGCCATTCCCAGAGTTAACAGAGTATCCTTCAAAGCAGATTTGAACTAAAGCCAAAGAACAACTAATGTCACACATGGGAATTGTCCAGCTATAGCACTGCAGAACTCTAATAAGGCTGACGACAGGGCAACCTTGGTGTGCTTAAAACGTTTATGGATCAGTAATAGGAAACCGGCAGGTTTCATCACAACATTTGTACACAGGGTGGCCTATAAAACTTCCCACTACAACAGGGAACGTCAGTGCCTCTGTACTGATTAATCTCACAGCTAGTCACCACGCAAGTGCCATCAAAAGTTGGCGGCAGAAGTGAATCTGTGTGTGGACCGTCAGGGCACAAACATGTTTTGTCCTTACATACACATTGCCAACCCTTGTTTGTTGTGCTGGAGGCACCGTACCGAATCCATGCAAACAGCCATAGCACACTGTCATTGTTTGGCACTAATGACTACATGCAAAACCAGACAAGGGATGGGGGCTGGATTTGGCAATTTGAATACATGTCCCAGAACAGGATACAATAAGTAAAATGATTAAACTATACTATATATTTGAGGATTCATCGTAGACCTACCAGACACAATACCCCATGAGGCAGGAGAGGGCATAGAAAGCAACTATGAGACAAATGTAGCCACAGGGAACCTCTATGGTTAATGCAAAGACAGTACCAGTCAGGCTAACAGAATGCAGGCTCTTTCAGGAACTAACATGAACATCGGAAATACACAGTGAGCAGACTCTGACTGAGAAAAGCTGGAACAACACTGTGGGAACTAAAGACTGTTTTTGTGCTGTGGTCTGCAATGCTACACTATCCCCCAAGGGCTCTGTTACACAAGTGATTTGTACACCTATGCACAACAAGGAGATTACAAAAATGGCAGCTTCTAAGCAGTTCTAGGCAACAGCAAGGCCAGGGCAGGTTCAAATGGCTGGTCTGCATGGAAGTGCTCACAGGTGTGTGCAGCTTCAGTCTCTCAAAATCCTGGAGTTGAGAATCAAGTTCAAAGGGCCAAGTGGATTTTTCACATGGGAAGCAATGGACAGCTGATTACAGGTCCTACCAGCTACCAGGCAGTGCATTATCGGACCTGAAGTCCATGCAGACTGATGAACTATGAGTATGACATGCCACACTGAAGAGGGAAGCACACCGGAGTCAGAATGAGAGTCTGGGTGTGTGTAGATGAAGATTCTCAGGGTACAGATAGTCCATTTACAGGGCCCTCTAGAGAGGTGTGGGCAGAAACTGAAAACATGGAAGTGGCAGGACTTATTATCTGGGATAGAGTGCACAGGGCATGTTTTGTGAGCAATGCTTGTCATACTTGGGGCACTCGTGCTATCCATTTTCTGCTTAGACGGACTCCTTGTCACACATGCTCCTTGCAAAGATAGCTGATGTCACACTTACTGCTGTCATGGGTCTGGTCATACATCCCTGTTAGCAACGCAATAGCACATCCACTGCCTCATGTATGAGACACTTTTTTCATTATGTTTGATGGTGTCTTAGTTGTGTTACATGTGCTGCAATGGACCATGTTTGCAACATAGATGTGTGTCATAGCTGTGGTCCTCTGACATTGCCCTTCACATGCGAAATAGACAGGATATATGTCATTTACACTGTGTGTGTTGTTGGGTGTACATTCATACCCATCAAATGTGATGTGGCTTTTTGTGTATCCTAATCTTTATTTCTGGTATACTCCATGAGGCTAAACTCTGATTATGATTCCTAGGGATCATGTGATGCATAAACATTACCCAGAGCATGATTGAGTGATGAAGGTAGGTGTTTAATGACATATGATAACAAAGTGGTGATGGTGACTAGAGTTAAAAGAAGTTTTGAACAATGTGTTGTCTCCGACGCAATCCTGCTGCAGTGTTTGGATGATCTCCCTCATTTTCACGAACAGCATTCTCCTCTTCCTCCTTTAAAGGCATTTGTGGGTCTGGTTCATAGACTTACACAAATGTTGTGCAGGATGGAAAAGGTCAAAATGACCTTGCAGACCATTTCAGGTGAATATAGGAGGCTGCCTCCGGTGATGTTGAGGAAATGGAATCTGGACTTCAGGATGCCAAAAGTCCTCTCTACTATGGTGCGTGTCCTCCGATGTGCCTCATTATAGGCACGTTCTGATGCTGTGCTTGGGTTGGCAAATGGGGTCATGATCCATTGCTGGATACCGTAACCCTGGTCAGCTGAAAGAGAAAATGAGTATAAATATTTGGATGTTGGTTGCACCTTGATTATCAATTTGCACGGCAGTTGTTATCTTGTGTCGTCTGTGACTCATATGTGTTTGTGTTATTTTCTGGGATCCTAGGCTTCTAGGATGTTCTTTCTGCATTGGGTTGTTTAATTATCAACACTTGTGTTTGGCTGATTGACCTGATATCAGCGGTATATTAGTAAACTTGCAGTTCATTGTGTACCACCCATGCATTATGTCATGTGAAAGAAGTGTCAATGTGCCTTCACTGGAGGTGATATGATACTTCCACACACAAAATCAATTCTACTGTGGTGATAACACAGATGCACTATATGTCCTGAATATCCCATCCAATTCAACATATCTAATAGCATCTGAAAAACAACAGTGTGGCACTTTGATTTGGCTAGGTGACAATGTACAACACATCTCCATACGTTGGCAGCACTGAAGGCTTCACAATTGACAATGTACAAATATCCCTCATGTGACAAGTTCTAGGCAAACCTATTTTTGTGCCCTCACGAGTTGTCTCATGTGAGAATGTGTACCTACACTACTGAGCCTGCTCAAGGTAAGCAGGCTAACTTGGTTCCTGGGGTGAAGGTTGAATTGTCAGAAGGTCCATGTGCCTCTACATCTGTTATGTATATGTGTAATTGTCTCAACCGCATGTGTAGCAGTGTGCACTTTGCATTATTGTCACATCAATATGTGTTCATACCACAGTCCACTTCCTCATTGCTAGCGGGCAATGTCACCCCAGGAGTGATATGAGATGTTGGTCCAGCCTCAATGATTCCATGTCACCTTCATTAGAGTCAGCATCATCATGCTGTGTGTCTCATGGTGTTTGACCTGCAGCAAAACACATTACACACCCCTTACACAGGACGTATTGCTTCGAAGGGTGTGTGATTGAGTGTTATTGATGTGATATTGGAAGATTCATCTTCCAAGTTGTACTGCCAGTTAAGGCCATGTCATTGTCACTGTGTGGTTTTAAATTGTTCCCTTGTGGCTCTGGAGTGGCATCTGTTGTTATTTGCATCTGTCATTTGTCCGTAGGTGTGTATCCCATTGGGCCAGGATATCAAACATGACTAGCAGTGTCACAAGCTCAGTGTCTTCCTGGCCACGTTTCAATGTAGTGGTGCATGTGTTGTGTGTCCTACAGGGTTGCTATGCAGTGTATAAATGACTAGGTTTCTGTACTTACCAACAAGTAGGCCATTTCCATATTGTCCATCCTGGAAGTGTTGATTGATGGTGCTGTGGCGGAAGATTAATGAATCATGTACACTCCCAGGATACTTTGCCACGATGTTGGTGATCAATCCACGGTGATCCACAATAGCCTGCACATTGATGGAGTGTGTGTGCTTACTGTTGCGGTATAGATGCTCGGTTGCAGCAGGTGGCACAATCCGTACATGTGTGCAGTCAATGCCACCAAGCATTTGTGGGAAGCCATTGATTTGATAGAAGCCCTGTTTGGTCTCCTGCTACTTCAGCTGTGTGTTGGGGAAGCTGATGTGGCGGGTGAGAGGGAGATGATGGCATCAAGTACCTTGGGAATGAAGGCAGAGAATGAGGGCTGTATTTTCCCGGCAACCAGGGCACCAGTGGTTCAAAAAGAGCCACTTGCCAACATGTGCAGGACAGCTAGCAGCTTGGTCTCTGGTGGAATAATGTGGGGTGTCTACAAGCTGGGTGCCAACTGTGGCTCAATTTGGTGCAGCAGCTGCTGTATGGCTTGCCAGTTTAGTCTGTACCTCTGGATGATGTCATGTTCCCTGAGGCCCTGAAGGGTTGTCCTGGTCCTGAATATCCTCTCCTGCCTTCTGCGTTGCCTTTGGGGTCCCTATTGGTGTGGTGGAAGCTGCTGCTGTTGGTCCTGTGCTCTCCGTCTTTGTGCATGCTGGATAAATAGCACCTCCATGTCTTCCTTTTTGAGCTCTGATGTTGCTTTGGTGTGTTCCCCCATTTTTTTTTAATGCAAATCGGGATGTGCGCCATTTTCCGGCTCCGCCTCCCAGCCGTGTGTCATTTTTGTGCGGTTGGATAAATATGGCGCACAGGATTTTAAGTCATTTTTTGGACAGCAACGCCTACCTTGAATCTCATTGACGCAAGGCGGTTTCATGCATCCAGAAAATGACGCACACATAGATATTTTGACATTAGCGAGGTCTAGCGTCAAAGTATAAATGTGGTGTTAGTTTTGCGCTGAATTTCCATCAAAAAAATTACGCAACTGCAGCGCAAGCAGAGTATAAATATGGGCCTTAATTCTAATTAAAGCAGAGGTGCTTATATTTTGTTTTATTTTAATACACATTTTTTAACTTTGAAAAGGTTTTTATAGGAGTAATTTTTTCTGTTTTATTGTATTTAATGAAGCATATCTGACAGGGGTGTCTTTGCCAGGGCTCAAGGAAACAAAAGGCTATTGTTCTACTGTTTTCAAAACAGCAAGCCTTAGTATTCAGTGTGACAAGTTCTAGGCAAACCTATTTTTGTGCCCTCACCGAGTTGTCTCATGTGCGAATGTGTACCTACACTACTGAGCCTACTCAAGGTAAGCTGGCTAACTTGGTTCCTGGGGTGAAGGTTCAATTGTCAGAAGGTCCATGTGCCTCTACATCTGTTATGTATATGTGTAATTGTCTCAATCCGCATGTGTAGCAGTGTGCACTTTGCATTATTGTCACATCAATATGTGTTCATAGCACAGTCCACTTCCTCATTGCTAGCGGACAATGTCACCCCAGGAGTGATGTGAGATGTTGGTACAGCCTCAATGATTCCATGTCACCTTCATTAGAGTCAGCATCATCATGCTGTGTGTCTCATGGTGTTTGACCTGCAGCAAAACACATTACACACCCCTTACACAGGACGTATTGCTTTGAAGGGTGTGTGATTGAGTGTTATTGATGTGATATTGGAAGATTCATCTTCCAAGTTGTACTGCCAGTTAAGGCCATGTCATTGTCACTGTGTGGTTTTAAATTGTTCCCTTGTGGCTCTGGAGTGGCATCTGTTTTTATTTGCATCTGTCATTTGTCCGTAGGTGTGTATCCCATTGGGCCAGGATATCAAACATGACTAGCAGTGTCACAAGCTCAGTGTCTTCCTGGCCACGTTTCAATGTAGTGGTGTATGTGTTGTGTGTCCTACAGGGTTGCTATGCAGTGTATAAATGACTAGGTTTCTGTACTTACCAACAAGTAGGCCATTTCCATATTGTCCATCCTGGAAGTGTTGATTGATGGTGCTGTGGCAGAAGATTAAGGAATCATGTACACTCCCAGGATACTTTGCCACGATGTTGGTGATCAATCCACGGTGATCCACAATAGCCTGCACATTGATGGAGTGTGTGTGCTTACTGTTGCGGTATAGATGCTCGATTGCAGCAGGTGGCACAATCCGTACATGTGTGCAGTCAATGCCACCAAGCATGTGTGGGAAGCCATTGATTTGATAGAAGCCCTGTTTGGTCTCCTGCTACTTCAGCTGTGTGTTGGGGAAGCTGATGTGGCAGGTGTGAGGGAGATGATGGCATCAAGTACCTTGGGAATGAAGGCAGAGAATGAGGGCTGTATTTTCCCAGCAACCAGGGCACCAGTGGTTCAAAAAGAGCCACTTGCCAACATGTGCAGGACAGCTAGCAGCTTGGTCTCTAGTGGAATGATGTGGGGTGTCTACAAGCTGGGTGCCAACTGTGGCTCAATTTGGCGCAGCAGCTGCTGTATGGCTTGCCAGTTTAGTCTGTACCTCTGGATGATGTCATGTTCCCTGAGGCCCTGAAGGGTTGTCCTGGTCCTGAATATCCTCTTCTGCCTTCTGCGTTGCCTTTGGGGTCCCTATTGGTGTGGTGGAAGCTGCTGCTGTTGGTCCTGTGCTCTGCGTCTTTGTGCATGCTGGATAAATAGCACCTCCATGTCTTCCTTTTTGAGCTCTGATGTTGCTTTGGTGTGTTCCCCCATTTTTTTTTAATGCAAATCGGGATGTGCGCCATTTTCCGGCTCCGCCTCCCAGCCGTGTGTCATTTTTGTTCGGTTGGATAAATATGACGCACAGGATTTTAAGTAATTTTTTGGACAGCAACGCCTACCTTGCATCTCATTGACGCAAGGCGGTTTCATGCATCCAGAAAATGACGCACACGTAGATATTTTTACATTAGCGGGGTCTAGCGTCAAAGTATAAATGTGGTGTTAGTTTTGCGCTGAACTTGCGTCAAAAAAATTACGCAAATGCAGCGCAAGCAGAGTATAAATATGGGCCTTAATTCTAATTAAAGCAGAGGTGCTTATATTTTGTTTTATTTTAATACACATTTTTAAACTTTGAAAAGGTTTTTATAGGAGTCATTTTTTCTGTTTTATTGTATATAATGAAGCATATCTGACAGGGGTGTCTTTGCCAGGGCTCAAGGAAACAAACGGCTATTGTTCTACTGTTTTCAAAACAGCAAGCCTTAGTATTCAGTGTGACAAGTTCTAGGCAAACATATTTTTGTGCCCTCACCAAGTTGTCTCATGTGCGAATGTGTACTTACACTACTGAGCCTGCTCAAGGTAAGCTGGCTAACTTGGTTCCTGGGGTGAAGGTTGAATTGTCAGAAGGTCCATGTGCCTCTACATCTGTTATGTATATGTGTAATTGTCTCAATCCGCATGTGTAACAGTGTGCACTTTATATTATTGTCACATCAATATGTGTTCATAGCACAGTCCACTTCCTCATTGCTAGCGGGGAATGTCACCCCAGGAGTGATGTGAGATGTTGGTACAGCCTCAATGATTCCATGTCACCTTCATTAGAGTCAGCATTATCATGCTGTGTGTCTCATGGTGTTTGACCTGCAGCAAAACACATTACACACCCCTTACACAGGACGTATTGCTTTGAAGGGTGTGTGATTGAGTGTTATTGATGTGATATTGGAAGATTCATCTTCCAAGTTGTACTGCCAGTTAAGGCCATGTCATTGTCACTGTGTGGTTTTAAATTGTTCCCTTGTGGCTCTGGAGTGGCATCTGTTGTTATTTGCATCTGTCATTTGTCCGTAGGTGTGTATCTCATTGGGCCAGGATATCAAACAAGACTAGCAGTGTCACAAGCTCAGTGTCTTCCTGGCCACGTTTCAATGTAGTGGTGTATGTGTTGTGTGTCCTACAGGGTTGCTATGCAGTGTATAAATGACTAGGTTTCTGTACTTACCAACAAGTAGGCCATTTCCATATTGTCCATCCTGGAAGTGTTGATTGATGGTGCTGTGGCAGAAGATTAAGGAATCATGTACACTCCCAGGATACTTTGCCACGATGTTGGTGATCAATCCACGGTGATCCACAATAGCCTGCACATTGATGGAGTGTGTGTGCTTACTGTTGCGGTATAGATGCTCGATTGCAGCAGGTGGCACAATCCGTACATGTGTGCAGTCAATGCCACCAAGCATGTGTGGGAAGCCATTGATTTGATAGAAGCCCTGTTTGGTCTCCTGCTACTTCAGCTGTGTGTTGGGGAAGCTGATGTGGCAGGTGTGAGGGAGATGATGGCATCAAGTACCTTGGGAATGAAGGCAGAGAATGAGGGCTGTATTTTCCCAGCAACCAGGGCACCAGTGGTTCAAAAAGAGCCACTTGCCAACATGTGCAGGACAGCTAGCAGCTTGGTCTCTAGTGGAATGATGTGGGGTGTCTACAAGCTGGGTGCCAACTGTGGCTCAATTTGGCGCAGCAGCTGCTGTATGGCTTGCCAGTTTAGTCTGTACCTCTGGATGATGTCATGTTCCCTGAGGCCCTGAAGGGTTGTCCTGGTCCTGAATATCCTCTTCTGCCTTCTGCGTTGCCTTTGGGGTCCCTATTGGTGTGGTGGAAGCTGCTGCTGTTGGTCCTGTGCTCTGCGTCTTTGTGCATGCTGGATAAATAGCACCTCCATGTCTTCCTTTTTGAGCTCTGATGTTGCTTTGGTGTGTTCCCCCATTTTTTTTTAATGCAAATCGGGATGTGCGCCATTTTCCGGCTCCGCCTCCCAGCCGTGTGTCATTTTTGTTCGGTTGGATAAATATGACGCACAGGATTTTAAGTCATTTTTTGGACAGCAACGCCTACCTTGCATCTCATTGACGCAAGGCGGTTTCATGCATCCAGAAAATGACGCACACGTAGATATTTTTACATTAGCGGGGTCTAGCGTCAAAGTATAAATGTGGTGTTAGTTTTGCGCTGAACTTGCGTCAAAAAAATTACGCAAATGCAGCGCAAGCAGAGTATAAATATGGGCCTTAATTCTAATTAAAGCAGAGGTGCTTATATTTTGTTTTATTTTAATACACATTTTTAAACTTTGAAAAGGTTTTTATAGGAGTCATTTTTTCTGTTTTATTGTTTATAATGAAGCATATCTGACAGGGGTGTCTTTGCCAGGGCTCAAGGAAACAAAAGGCTATTGTTCTACTGTTTTCAAAACAGCAAGCCTTAGTATTCAGTGTGACAAGTTCTACGCAAACCTATTTTTGTGCCCTCACCAAGTTGTCTCATGTGCGAATGTGTACCTACACTACTGAGCCTGCTCAAGGTAAGCTGGCTAACTTGGTTCCTGGGGTGAAGGTTGAATTGTCAGAAGGTCCATGTGCCTCTACATCTGTTATGTATATGTGTAATTGTCTCAATCCGCATGTGTAGCAGTGTGCACTTTGCATTACTGTCACATCAATATGTGTTCATAGCACAGTCCACTTCCTCATTGCTAGCGGGCAATGTCACCCCAGGAGTGATGTGAGATGTTGGTACAGCCTCAATGATTCCATGCCACCTTCATTAGAGTCAGCATCATCATGCTGTGTGTCTCATGGTGTTTGACCTGCAGCAAAACACATTACACACCCCTTACACAGGACGTATTGCTTCGAAGGGTGTGTGATTGAGTGTTATTGATGTGATATTGGAAGATTCATCTTCCAAGTTGTACTGCCAGTTAAGGCCATGTCATTGTCACTGTGTGGTTTTAAATGGTTCTCTTGTGGCTCTGGAGAGCATCTGTTGTTATTTGCATCTGTCATTTGTCCGTAGGTGTGTATCCCATTGGGCCAGGATATCAAACAAGACTAGCAGTGTCACAAGCTCAGTGTCTTCCTGGCCACGTTTCAATGTAGTGGTGTATGTGTTGTGTGTCCTACAGGGTTGCTATGCAGTGTATAAATGACTAGGTTTCTGTACTTACCAACAAGTAGGCCATTTCCATATTGTCCATCCTGGAAGTGTTGATTGATGGTGCTGTGGCGGAAGATTAATAATTCATGTACACTCCCAGGATACTTTGCCACGATGTTGGTGATCAATCCACGGTGATCCACAATAGCCTGCACATTGATGGAGTGTGTGTGCTTACTGTTGCGGTATAGATGCTCGGTTGCAGCAGGTGGCACAATCCGTACATGTGTGCAGTCAATGCCACCAAGCATGTGTGGGAAGCCATTGATTTGATAGAAGCCCTGATTGGTCTCCTGCTACTTCAGCTGTGTGTTGGGGAAGCTGATGTGGCGGGTGTGAGGGAGATGATGGCATCAACTACCTTGGGAATGAAGGCAGAGAATGAGGGCTGTATTTTCCCAGCAACCAGGGCACCAGTGGTTCAAAAAGAGCCACTTGCCAACATGTGCAGGACAGCTAGCAGCTTGGTCTCTGGTGGAATGATGTGGGGTGTCTACAAGCTGGGTGCCAACTGTGGCTCAATTTGGCACAGCAGCTGCTGTATGGCTTGCCAGTTTAGTCTGTACCTCTGGATGATGTCATGTTCCCTGAGGCCCTGAAGGGTTGTCCTGGTCCTGAACATCCTCTCCTGCCTTCTGCGTTGCCTTTGGGGTCCCTACTGGTGTGGTGGAAGCTGCTGCTGTTGGTCCTGTGCTCTGCGTCTTTGTGCATGCTGGATAAATAGCACCTCCATGTCTTCCTTTTTGAGCTCTGATGTTGCTTTGGTGTGTTCCCCCATTTTTTTTTTATGCAAATCGGGATGTGCACCATTTTCCGGCTCCGCCTCCCAGCCGTGTGTCATTTTTGTGCGGTTGGATAAATATGGCGCACAGGATTTTAAGTAATTTTTTGGACAGCAACGCCTACCTTGCATCTCATTGACGCAAGGCGGTTTCATGCATCCAGAAAATGACGCACACGTAGATATTTTGACATTAGCGGGGTCTAGCGTCAAAGTATAAATGTGGTGTTAGTTTTGCGCTGAATTTGCGTCAAAAAAATTACGCAAATGCAGCGTAAGCAGAGTATAAATATGGGCCTTAATTCTAATTAAAGCAGAGGTGCTTATATTTTGTTTTATTTTAATACACATTTTTAAACTTTCAAAAGGTTTTTATAGGAGTCATTTTTTCTGTTTTATTGTATATAATGAAGCATATCTGACAGGGGTGTCTTTGCCAGGGCTCAAGGAAACAAACGGCTATTCTTCTACTGTTTTCAAAACAGCAAGCCTTAGTATTCAGTGTGACAAGTTCTAGGCAAACATATTTTTGTGCCCTCACCAAGTTGTCTCATGTGCGAATGTGTACTTACACTACTGAGCCTGCTCAAGGTAAGCTGGCTAACTTGGTTCCTGGGGTGAAGGTTGAATTGTCAGAAGGTCCATGTGCCTCTACATCTGTTATGTATATGTGTAATTGTCTCAATCCGCATGTGTAACAGTGTGCACTTTATATTATTGTCACATCAATATGTGTTCATAGCACAGTCCACTTCCTCATTGCTAGCGGGGAATGTCACCCCAGGAGTGATGTGAGATGTTGGTACAGCCTCAATGATTCCATGTCACCTTCATTAGAGTCAGCATTATCATGCTGTGTGTCTCATGGTGTTTGACCTGCAGCAAAACACATTACACACCCCTTACACAGGACGTATTGCTTTGAAGGGTGTGTGATTGAGTGTTATTGATGTGATATTGGAAGATTCATCTTCCAAGTTGTACTGCCAGTTAAGGCCATGTCATTGTCACTGTGTGGTTTTAAATTGTTCCCTTGTGGCTCTGGAGTGGCATCTGTTGTTATTTGCATCTGTCATTTGTCCGTAGGTGTGTATCTCATTGGGCCAGGATATCAAACAAGACTAGCAGTGTCACAAGCTCAGTGTCTTCCTGGCCACGTTTCAATGTAGTGGTGTATGTGTTGTGTGTCCTACAGGGTTGCTATGCAGTGTATAAATGACTAGGTTTCTGTACTTACCAACAAGTAGGCCATTTCCATATTGTCCATCCTGGAAGTGTTGATTGATGGTGCTGTGGCAGAAGATTAAGGAATCATGTACACTCCCAGGATACTTTGCCACGATGTTGGTGATCAATCCACGGTGATCCACAATAGCCTGCACATTGATGGAGTGTGTGTGCTTACTGTTGCGGTATAGATGCTCGATTGCAGCAGGTGGCACAATCCGTACATGTGTGCAGTCAATGCCACCAAGCATGTGTGGGAAGCCATTGATTTGATAGAAGCCCTGTTTGGTCTCCTGCTACTTCAGCTGTGTGTTGGGGAAGCTGATGTGGCAGGTGTGAGGGAGATGATGGCATCAAGTACCTTGGGAATGAAGGCAGAGAATGAGGGCTGTATTTTCCCAGCAACCAGGGCACCAGTGGTTCAAAAAGAGCCACTTGCCAACATGTGCAGGACAGCTAGCAGCTTGGTCTCTAGTGGAATGATGTGGGGTGTCTACAAGCTGGGTGCCAACTGTGGCTCAATTTGGCGCAGCAGCTGCTGTATGGCTTGCCAGTTTAGTCTGTACCTCTGGATGATGTCATGTTCCCTGAGGCCCTGAAGGGTTGTCCTGGTCCTGAATATCCTCTTCTGCCTTCTGCGTTGCCTTTGGGGTCCCTATTGGTGTGGTGGAAGCTGCTGCTGTTGGTCCTGTGCTCTGCGTCTTTGTGCATGCTGGATAAATAGCACCTCCATGTCTTCCTTTTTGAGCTCTGATGTTGCTTTGGTGTGTTCCCCCATTTTTTTTTAATGCAAATCGGGATGTGCGCCATTTTCCGGCTCCGCCTCCCAGCCGTGTGTCATTTTTGTTCGGTTGGATAAATATGACGCACAGGATTTTAAGTCATTTTTTGGACAGCAACGCCTACCTTGCATCTCATTGACGCAAGGCGGTTTCATGCATCCAGAAAATGACGCACACGTAGATATTTTTACATTAGCGGGGTCTAGCGTCAAAGTATAAATGTGGTGTTAGTTTTGCGCTGAACTTGCGTCAAAAAAATTACGCAAATGCAGCGCAAGCAGAGTATAAATATGGGCCTTAATTCTAATTAAAGCAGAGGTGCTTATATTTTGTTTTATTTTAATACACATTTTTAAACTTTGAAAAGGTTTTTATAGGAGTCATTTTTTCTGTTTTATTGTTTATAATGAAGCATATCTGACAGGGGTGTCTTTGCCAGGGCTCAAGGAAACAAAAGGCTATTGTTCTACTGTTTTCAAAACAGCAAGCCTTAGTATTCAGTGTGACAAGTTCCACGCAAACCTATTTTTGTGCCCTCACCAAGTTGTCTCATGTGCGAATGTGTACCTACACTACTGAGCCTGCTCAAGGTAAGCTGGCTAACTTGGTTCCTGGGGTGAAGGTTGAATTGTCAGAAGGTCCATGTGCCTCTACATCTGTTATGTATATGTGTAATTGTCTCAATCCGCATGTGTAGCAGTGTGCACTTTGCATTACTGTCACATCAATATGTGTTCATAGCACAGTCCACTTCCTCATTGCTAGCGGGCAATGTCACCCCAGGAGTGATGTGAGATGTTGGTACAGCCTCAATGATTCCATGCCACCTTCATTAGAGTCAGCATCATCATGCTGTGTGTCTCATGGTGTTTGACCTGCAGCAAAACACATTACACACCCCTTACACAGGACGTATTGCTTCGAAGGGTGTGTGATTGAGTGTTATTGATGTGATATTGGAAGATTCATCTTCCAAGTTGTACTGCCAGTTAAGGCCATGTCATTGTCACTGTGTGGTTTTAAATTGTTCTCTTGTGGCTCTGGAGAGCATCTGTTGTTATTTGCATCTGTCATTTGTCCGTAGGTGTGTATCCCATTGGGCCAGGATATCAAACAAGACTAGCAGTGTCACAAGCTCAGTGTCTTCCTGGCCACGTTTCAATGTAGTGGTGTATGTGTTGTGTGTCCTACAGGGTTGCTATGCAGTGTATAAATGGCTAGGTTTCTGTACTTACCAACAAGTAGGCCATTTCCATATTGTCCATCCTGGAAGTGTTGATTGATGGTGCTGTGGCGGAAGATTAATAATTCATGTACACTCCCAGGATACTTTGCCACGATGTTGGTGATCAATCCACGGTGATCCACAATAGCCTGCACATTGATGGAGTGTGTGTGCTTACTGTTGCGGTATAGATGCTCGGTTGCAGCAGGTGGCACAATCCGTACATGTGTGCAGTCAATGCCACCAAGCATGTGTGGGAAGCCATTGATTTGATAGAAGCCCTGATTGGTCTCCTGCTACTTCAGCTGTGTGATGGGGAAGCTGATGTGGCGGGTGTGAGGGAGATGATGGCATCAACTACCTTGGGAATGAAGGCAGAGAATGAGGGCTGTATTTTCCCAGCAACCAGGGCACCAGTGGTTCAAAAAGAGCCACTTGCCAACATGTGCAGGACAGCTAGCAGCTTGGTCTCTGGTGGAATGATGTGGGGTGTCTACAAGCTGGGTGCCAACTGTGGCTCAATTTGGCACAGCAGCTGCTGTATGGCTTGCCAGTTTAGTCTGTACCTCTGGATGATGTCATGTTCCCTGAGGCCCTGAAGGGTTGTCCTGGTCCTGAACATCCTCTCCTGCCTTCTGCGTTGCCTTTGGGGTCCCTACTGGTGTGGTGGAAGCTGCTGCTGTTGGTCCTGTGCTCTGCGTCTTTGTGCATGCTGGATAAATAGCACCTCCATGTCTTCCTTTTTGAGCTCTGATGTTGCTTTGGTGTGTTCCCCCATTTTTTTTTTATGCAAATCGGGATGTGCACCATTTTCCGGCTCCGCCTCCCAGCCGTGTGTCATTTTTGTGCGGTTGGATAAATATGGCGCACAGGATTTTAAGTAATTTTTTGGACAGCAACGCCTACCTTGCATCTCATTGACGCAAGGCGGTTTCATGCATCCAGAAAATGACGCACACGTAGATATTTTGACATTAGCGGGGTCTAGCGTCAAAGTATAAATGTGGTGTTAGTTTTGCGCTGAATTTGCGTCAAAAAAATTACGCAAATGCAGCGTAAGCAGAGTATAAATATGGGCCTTAATTCTAATTAAAGCAGAGGTGCTTATATTTTGTTTTATTTTAATACACATTTTTAAACTTTCAAAAGGTTTTTATAGGAGTCATTTTTTCTGTTTTATTGTATATAATGAAGCATATCTGACAGGGGTGTCTTTGCCAGGGCTCAAGGAAACAAACGGCTATTGTTCTACTGTTTTCAAAACAGCAAGCCTTAGTATTCAGTGTGACAAGTTCTAGGCAAACATATTTTTGTGCCCTCACCAAGTTGTCTCATGTGCGAATGTGTACTTACACTACTGAGCCTGCTCAAGGTAAGCTGGCTAACTTGGTTCCTGGGGTGAAGGTTGAATTGTCAGAAGGTCCATGTGCCTCTACATCTGTTATGTATATGTGTAATTGTCTCAATCCGCATGTGTAACAGTGTGCACTTTATATTATTGTCACATCAATATGTGTTCATAGCACAGTCCACTTCCTCATTGCTAGCGGGGAATGTCACCCCAGGAGTGATGTGAGATGTTGGTACAGCCTCAATGATTCCATGTCACCTTCATTAGAGTCAGCATTATCATGCTGTGTGTCTCATGGTGTTTGACCTGCAGCAAAACACATTACACACCCCTTACACAGGACGTATTGCTTTGAAGGGTGTGTGATTGAGTGTTATTGATGTGATATTGGAAGATTCATCTTCCAAGTTGTACTGCCAGTTAAGGCCATGTCATTGTCACTGTGTGGTTTTAAATTGTTCCCTTGTGGCTCTGGAGTGGCATCTGTTGTTATTTGCATCTGTCATTTGTCCGTAGGTGTGTATCTCATTGGGCCAGGATATCAAACAAGAGTAGCAGTGTTACAAGCTCAGTGTCTTCCTGGCCACGTTTCAATGTAGTGGTGTATGTGTTGTGTGTCCTACAGGGTTGCTATCCAGTGTATAAATGACTAGGTTTCTGTACTTACCAACAAGTAGGCCATTTCCATATTGTCCATCCTGGAAGTGTTGATTGATGGTGCTGTGGCGGAAGATTAATGAATCATGTACACTCCCAGGATACTTTGACACGATGTTGGTGATCAATCCACGGTGATCCACAATAGCCTGCACATTGATGGAGTGTGTGTGCTTACTGTTGTGGTATAGATGCTCGGTTGCAGCAGGTGGCACAATCCGTACATGTGTGCAGTCAATGCCACCAAGCATGTGTGGGAAGCCATTGATTTGATAGAAGCCCTGTTTGGTCTCCTGCTACTTCAGCTGTGTGTTGGGGAAGCTGATGTGGCGGGTGTGAGGGAGATGATGGCATCAACTACCTTGGGAATGAAGGCAGAGAATGAGGGCTGTATTTTCCCAGCAACCAGGGCACCAGTGGTTCAAAAAGAGCCACTTGCCAACATGTGCAGGACAGCTAGCAGCTTGGTCTCTGGTGGAATGATGTGGGGTGTCTACAAGCTGGGTGCCAACTGTGACTCAATTTGGCACAGCAGCTGCTGTATGGCTTGCCAGTTTAGTCTGTACCTCTGGATGATGTCATGTTCCCTGAGGCCCTGAAGGGTTGTCCTGGTCCTGAATATCCTCTCCTGCCTTCTGCGTTGCCTTTGGGGTCCCTACTGGTGTGGTGGAAGCTGCTGCTGTTCGTCCTGTGCTCTGCGTCTTTGTGCATGCTGGATAAATAGCACCTCCATGTCTTCCTTTTTAAGCTCTGATGTTGCTTTGGTGTGTTCCCCCATTTTTTTTTTATGCAAATCGGGATGTGCGCCATTTTCCGCCTCCGCCTCCCAGCTGTGTGTCATTTTTGTGCGGTTGGATAAATATGGCGCACAGGATTTTAAGTAATTTTTTGGACCGCAACGCCTACCTTGCATCTCATTGACGCAAGGCGGTTTCATGCATCCAGAAAATGACGCACACGTAGATATTTTGACATTAGCGGGGTCTAGCGTCAAAGTATAAATGTGGTGTTAGTTTTGCGCTGAATTTGCATCAAAAAAATTACGCAAATGCAGCGTAAGCAGAGTATAAATATGGGCCTTAATTCTAATTAAAGCAGAGGTGCTTATATTTTGTTTTATTTTAATACACATTTTTAAACTTTGAAAAGTTTTTTATAGGAGTCATTTTTTCTGTTTTATTGTATATAATGAAGCATATCTGACAGGGGTGTCTTTGCCAGGGCTCAAGGAAACAAACGGCTATTGTTCTACTGTTTTCAAAACAGCAAGCCTTAGTATTCAGTGTGACAAGTTCTAGGCAAACCTATTTTTGTGCCCTCACCAAGTTGTCTCATGTGCGAATGTGTACTTACACTACTGAGCCTGCTCAAGGTAAGCTGGCTAACTTGGTTCCTGGGGTGAAGGTTGAATTGTCAGAAGGTCCATGTGCCTCTACATCTGTTATGTATATGTGTAATTGTCTCAATCCGCATGTGTAACAGTGTGCACTTTATATTATTGTCACATCAATATGTGTTCATAGCACAGTCCACTTCCTCATTGCTAGCGGGCAATGTCACCCCAGGAGTGATGTGAGATGTTGGTACAGCCTCAATGATTCCATGTCACCTTCATTAGAGTCAGCATTATCATGCTGTGTGTCTCATGGTGTTTGACCTGCAGCAAAACACATTACACACCCCTTACACAGGACGTATTGCTTCGAAGGGTGTGTGATTGAGTGTTATTGATGTGATATTGGAAGATTCATCTTCCAAGTTGTACTGCCAGTTAAAGCCATGTCATTGTCACTGTGTGGTTTTAAATTGTTCCCTTGTGGCTCTGGAGTGGCATCTGTTGTTATTTGCATCTGTCATTTCTCCGTAGGTGTGTATCCCATTGGGCGAGGATATCAAACAAGACTAGCAGTGTTAAAAGCTCAGTGTCTTCCTGGCCACGTTTCAATGTAGTGGTGTATGTGTTGTGTGTCCTACAGGGTTGCTATGCAGTGTATAAATGACTATGTTTCTGTACTTACCAACAAGTAGGCCATTTCCATATTGTCCATCCTGGAAGTGTTGATTGATGGTGCTGTGGCGGAAGATTAATGAATCATGTACACTCCCAGGATACTTTGCCACGATGTTGGTGATCAATCCACGGTGATCCACAATAGCCTGTACATTGATGGAGTGTGTGTGCTTACTGTTGCGGTATAGATGCTCGGTTGCAGCAGGTGGCACAATCTGTACATGTGTGCAGTCAATGCCACCAAGCATGTGTGGGAAGCCATTGATTTGATAGAAGCCCTGTTTGGTCTCCTGCTACTTCAGCTGTGTGTTGGGGAAGCGGATGTGGAGGGTGTGAGGGAGATGATGGCATCAAGTACCTTGGGAATGAAGGCGGAGAGTGAGGGCTGTATTTTCCCAGCAACCAGGGCACCAGTGGTTCAAAAAGAGGCACTTGCCAACATGTGCAGGACAACTAGCAGCTTGGTCTCTGGTGGAATGATGTGGGGTGTCTACAAGCTGGGTGCCAACTGTGGCTCAATTTGGCGCAGCAGCTGCTGTATGGCTTGCCAGTTTAGTCTGTGCCTCTGGATGATGTCATGTTCCCTGAGGCCCTGAAGGGTTGCCCTGGTCCTGAATATCCTCTCCTGCCTTCTGCGTTGTCTTTGGGGTCCCTATTGGTGTGGTGGAAGCTGCTGCTGTTGGTCCTGTGCTCTGCGTCTTTGTGCATGCTGGATAAATAGCACCTCCATGTCTTCCTTTTTGAGCTCTGATGTTGCTTTGGTGTGTTCCCCCATTTTTTTTTAATGCAAATCGGGATGTGCTCCATTTTCCGGCTCCGCCTCCCAGCCGTGTGTCATTTTTGTTCGGTTGGATAAATATGGCGCACAGGATTTTAAGTCATTTTTTGGACAGCAACGCCTACCTTGCATCTCATTGACGCAAGGCGGTTTCATGCATCCAGAAAATGACGCACACGTAGATATTTTGACATTAGCGGGGTCTGACGTCAAAGTATAAATGTGGTGTTAGTTTTGCGCTGAACTTGCGTCAAAAAAATTACGCAAATGCAGCGCAAGCAGAGTATAAATATGGGCCTTAATTCTAATTAAAGCAGAGGTGCTTATATTTTGTTTTATTTTAATACACATTTTTAAACTTTGAAAAGGTTTTTATAGGAGTCATTTTTTCTGTTTTATTGTTTATAATGAAGCATATCTGACAGGGGTGTCTTTGCCAGGGCTCAAGGAAACAAAAGGCTATTGTTCTACTGTTTTCAAAACAGAAAGCCTTAGTATTCAGTGTGACAAGTTCTACGCAAACCTATTTTTGTGCCCTCACCAAGTTGTCTCATGTGCGAATGTGTACCTACACTACTGAGCCTGCTCAAGGTAAGCTGGCTAACTTGGTTCCTGGGGTGAAGGTTGAATTGTCAGAAGGTCCATGTGCCTCTACATCTGTTATGTATATGTGTAATTGTCTCAATCCGCATGTGTAGCAGTGTGCACTTTGCATTACTGTCACATCAATATGTGTTCATAGCACAGTCCACTTCCTCATTGCTAGCGGGCAATGTCACCCCAGGAGTGATGTGAGATGTTGGTACAGCCTCAATGATTCCATGCCACCTTCATTAGAGTCAGCATCATCATGCTGTGTGTCTCATGGTGTTTGACCTGCAGCAAAACACATTACACACCCCTTACACAGGACGTATTGCTTCGAAGGGTGTGTGATTGAGTGTTATTGATGTGATATTGGAAGATTCATCTTCCAAGTTGTACTGCCAGTTAAGGCCATGTCATTGTCACTGTGTGGTTTTAAATTGTTCTCTTGTGGCTCTGGAGAGCATCTGTTGTTATTTGCATCTGTCATTTGTCCGTAGGTGTGTATCCCATTGGGCCAGGATATCAAACAAGACTAGCAGTGTCACAAGCTCAGTGTCTTCCTGGCCACGTTTCAATGTAGTGGTGTATGTGTTGTGTGTCCTACAGGGTTGCTATGCAGTGTATAAATGACTAGGTTTCTGTACTTACCAACAAGTAGGCCATTTCCATATTGTCCATCCTGGAAGTGTTGATTGATGGTGCTGTGGCGGAAGATTAATGAATCATGTACACTCCCAGGATACTTTGCCACGATGTTGGTGATCAATCCACGGTGATCCACAATAGCCTGCACATTGATGGAGTGTGTGTGCTTACTGTTGCGGTATAGATGCTCGGTTGCAGCAGGTGGCACAATCCGTACATGTGTGCAGTCAATGCCACCAAGCATGTGTGGGAAGCCATTGATTTGATAGAAGCCCTGATTGGTCTCCTGCTACTTCAGCTGTGTGTTGGGGAAGCTGATGTGGCGGGTGTGAGGGAGATGATGGCATCAACTACCTTGGGAATGAAGGCAGAGAATGAGGGCTGTATTTTCCCAGCAACCAGGGCACCAGTGGTTCAAAAAGAGCCACTTGCCAACATGTGCAGGACAGCTAGCAGCTTGGTCTCTGGTGGAATGATGTGGGGTGTCTACAAGCTGGGTGCCAACTGTGGCTCAATTTGGCGCAGCAGCTGCTGTATGGCTTGCCAGTTTAGTCTGTACCTCTGGATGATGTCATGTTCCCTGAGGCCCTGAAGGGATGCCCTGGTCCTGAATATCCTCTCCTGCCTTCTGCGTTGCCTTTGGGGTCCCTATTGGTGTGGTGGAAGCTGCTGCTGTTGGTCCTGTGCTCTGCGTCTTTGTGCATGCTGGATAAATAGCACCTCCATGTCTTCCTTTTTGAGCTCTGATGTTGCTTTGGTGTGTTCCCCCATGTTTTTTTATGCAAATCGGGATGTGCGCCATTTTCCGGCTCCGCCTCCCAGCCGTGTGTCATTTTTGTGCGGTTGGATAAATATGGCGCACAGGATTTTAAGTCATTTTTTGGACAGCAACGCCTACCTTGCATCTCATTGACGCAAGGCAGTTTCATGCATCCAGAAAATGACGCACACGTAGATATTTTGACATTAGCGGGGTCTAGCGTCAAAGTATAAATGTGGTGTTAGTTTTGCGCTGAATTTGCGTCAAAAAAATTACGCACATGCAGCGCAAGCAGAGTATAAATATGGACCTTAATTCTAATTAAAGCAGAGGTGCTTATATTTTGTTTTATTTTAATACACATTTTTAAACTTTGAAAAGTTTTTTATGGGAGTCATTTTTTCTGTTTTACTGTATATAATGAAGCATATCTGACAGGGGTGTCTTTGCCAGGGCTCAAGGAAACAAATGGCTATTGTTCTACTGTTTTCAAAACAGCAAGCCTTAGTATTCAGTGTGACAAGTTCTAGGCAAACCTATTTTTGTGCCCTCACCGAGTTGTCTCATGTGCGAATGTGTACCTACACTACTGAGCCTGCTCAAGGTAAGCTGGCTAACTTGGTTCCTGGGGTGAAGGTTGAATTGTCAGAAGGTCCATGTGCCTCTACATCTGTTATGTATATGTGTAATTGTCTCAATCCGCATGTGTAGCAGTGTGCACTTTGCATTATTGTCACATCAATATGTGTTCATAGCACAGTCCACTTCCTCATTGCTAGCGGACAATGTCACCCCAGGAGTGATGTGAGATGTTGGTACAGCCTCAATGATTCCATGTCACCTTCATTAGAGACAGCATCATCATGCTGTGTGTCTCATGGTGTTTGACCTGCAGCAAAACACATTACACACCCCTTACACAGGACGTATTGCTTCGAAGGGTGTGTGATTGAGTGTTATTGATGTGATATTGGAAGATTCATCTTTCAAGTTGTACTGCCAGTTAAGGCCATGTCATTGTCACTGTGTGGTTTTAAATTGTTCCCTTATGGCTCTGGAGTGGCATCTGTTGTTATTTGCATCTGTCATTTGTCCGTAGGTGTGTATCCCATTGGGCCAGGATATCAACATGACTAGCACTGTCACAAGCTCAGGGGCATATTTATACTCCGTTTGCGCCGGAATTGCGTAATTTTTTTTGACGCAATTTCGACGCAAAACTAACTCCATATTTATACTTTGGCGTTAGACGTGTCTAGCGCCAAAGTCCATGGAGTTTGCGTCCTTTTTTAGCGTGGACACCTACTTTGCGTTAATGAGATGCAAGGTAGGCGTTCACGTCAAAAAAATCGACTCCGAGGCATGTGCGTCGGATTTATACTCCCGGGCAAAATTCACGGCCGGGAGTGGGCGGGTCAAAAAACATTACGTAAGGCCGCTTTTGCGCTGTTTTTTAGCGCCTGCAAAAGGCAGGCGTTAAGGGACCTGTGGGCTCTGAAGGAGCCCAGAGGTGCCCTCCCATGCCCCCAGGGACACCCCCTGTCACCCTTGCCCACCCCAGGAGGACACCCAAGGCTGGAGGGACCCATCCCAGGGACATTGAGGTAAGTTCAGGTAAGTGTTTTTTTTTTTGTTGTGGCATAGGGGGGCCTGATTTGTGCCCCCCTACATGCCACTATGCCCAATGGCCATGCCCAGGAGACAGAAGTCCCCTGGGCATGGCCATTGGGCAAGGGGGCATGACTGCTGTCTTTGCTAAGACAGGAGTCATTTCTATGGGGGTTGGGAGTGAAACAAAATGGCGCAAATCGGGTTGAGGCGAAAAAATTGCCTCAACCTGACTTGCCCCATTTCTTGACGCCCAAGCCCCATATCCCCCTACGCCGGCGCTGCCTGGTGTACGTCGTTTTTTTCCACGCACCAGGCAGCGCCGGCGGCTAACGCCGGCTAACGTCATTGATTAAATACGGCGCCCGCATGGTGCTTCAGAATGGCGTTAGCCGGCGCTAATTTTTTTGACGCAAAACTGCGTTAGCGCAGTTTTGCGCCAAAAAGTATAAATATGGGCCTCAGTGTCTTCCTGGCCACGTTTCAATGTAGTGGTGTGTGTGTTGTGTGTCCTACAGGGTTGCTATGCAGTGTATAAATGACTAGGTTTCTGTACTTACCAACAAGTAGGCCATTTCCATATTGTCCATCCTGGAAGTGTTGATTGATGGTGCTGTGGAGGAAGATTAATGAATCATGTACACTCCCAGGATACTTTGCCACGATGTTGGTGATCAATCCACGGTGATCCACAATAGCCTGCTCATTCATGGAGTGTGTGTGCTTACTGTTGTGGTATAGATGCTCGGTTGCAGCAGGTGGCACAATCCGTACATGTGTGCAGTCAATGCCACCAAGCATGTGTGGGAAGCCATTGATTTGATAGAAGCCCTGTTTGGTCTCCTGCTACTTCAGCTGTGTGTTGGGGAAGCTGATGTGGCGGGTGTGAGGGAGATGATGGCATCAAGTACCTTGGGAATGAAGGCAGAGAATGAGGGCTGTATTTTCCCGGCAACCAGTGCACCAGTGGTTCAAAAAGAGCCACTTGCCAACATGTGCAGGACAGCTAGCAGCTTGGTCTCTGGTGGAATGATGTGGGGTGTCTATAAGCTGGGTGTCAACTGTGGCTCAATTTGGCGCAGCAGCTGCTGTATGGCTTGCCAGTTTAGTCTGTACCTCTGGATGATGTCATGTTCCCTGAGGCCCTGAAGGGTTGTCCTGGTCCTGAATATCCTCTCCTGCCTACTGCGTTGCCTTTGGGGTCCCTATTGGTGTGGTGGAAGCTGCTGCTGTTGGTCCTGTGCTCTGCGTCTTTGTGCATGCTGGATAAATAGCACCTATATGTCTTCCTTTTTGAGCTCTGATGTTGCTTTGGTGTGTTCCCCCATTTTTTTTTATGCAAATCGGGATGTGCGCCATTTTCCGGCTCCGCCTCCTAACCGTGTGTCATTTTTGTGCGGTTGGATAAATATGGCGCACAGGATTTTAAGTCATTTTTTGGACAGCAACGCCTACCTTGCATCTCATTGACGCAAGGCGGTTTCATGCATCCAGAAAATGACGCACACGTAGATATTTTGACATTAGCGGGGTTTAGCGTTAAAGTATAAATGTGGTGTTAGTTTTGCGCTGAATTTGCGTACAAAAAATTACGCAAATGCAGCGCAAGCAGAGTATAAATATGGGCCTTAATTCTAATTAAAGCAGAGGTGCTTATATTTTGTTTTATTTTAATACACATTTTTAAACTTTGAAAAGGTTTTTATAGGAGTCATTTTTTCTGTTTTATTGTATATAATGAAGCATATCTGACAGGGGTGTCTTTGCCAGGGCTCAAGGAAACAAAAGGCTATTGTTCTACTGTTTTCAAAACAGCAAGCCTTAGTATTCAGTGTGACAAGTTCTAGGCAAACCTATTTTTGTGCCCTCACCGAGTTGTCTCATGTGCGAATGTGTACCTACACTACTGAGCCTGCTCAAGGTAAGCTGGCTAACTTGGTTCCTGGGGTGAAGGTTGAATTGTCAGAAGGTCCATGTGCCTCTACATCTGTTATGTATATGTGTAATTGTCTCAATCCGCATGTGTAGCAGTGTGCACTTTGCATTACTGTCACATCAATATGTGTTCATAGCACAGTCCACTTCCTCATTGCTAGCGGGCAATGTCACCCCAGGAGTGATGTGAGATGTTGGTACAGCCTCAATGATTCCATGTCACCTTCATTAGAGTCAGCATCATCATGCTGTGTGTCTCATGGTGTTTGACCTGCAGCAAAACACATTACACACCCCTTACACAGGACGTATTGCTTTGAAGGGTGTGTGATTGAGTGTTATTGATGTGATATTGGAAGATTCATCTTCCAAGTTGTACTGCCAGTTAAGGCCATGTCATTGTCACAGTGTGGTTTTAAATTGTTCACTTGTGGCTCTGGAGTGCCATCTGTTGTTATTTGCATCTGTCATTTGTCCGTAGGTGTGTATCCCATTGGGCCAGGATATCAAACATGACTAGCAGTGTCACAAGCTCAGTGTCTTCCTGGCCACGTTTCAATGTAGTGGTGTATGTGTTGTGTGTCCTACAGGGTTGCTATGGAGTGTATAAATGACTAGGTTTCTGTACTTACCAACAAGTAGGCCATTTCCATATTGTCTATCCTGGAAGTGTTGATTGATGGTGCTGTTGCAGAAGATTAATGAATCATGTACACTCCCAGGATACTTTGCCACGATGTTGGTGATCAATCCACGGTGATCCACAATAGCCTGCACATTGATGGAGTGTGTGTGCTTACTGTTGCGGTATAGATGCTCGATTGCAGCAGGTGGCACAATCCGTACATGTGTGCAGTCAATGCCACCAAGCATGTGTGGGAAGCCATTGATTTGATTGAAGCCCTGTTTGGTCTCCTGCTACTTCAGCTGTGTGTTGGGGAAGCTGATGTGGCAGGTGTGAGGGATATGATGGCATCAAGTACCTTGGGAATGAAGGCAGAGAATGAGGGCTGTATTTTCCCAGCAACCAGGGCACCAGTGGTTCAAAAAGAGCCACTTGCCAACATGTGCAGGACAGCTAGCAGCTTGATCTCTAGTGGAATGATGTGGGGTGTCTACAAGCTGGGTGCCAACTGTGGCTCAATTTGGCGCAGCAGCTGCTGTATGGCTTGCCAGTTTAGTCTGTACCTCTGGATGATGTCATGTTCCCTGAGGCCCTGAAGGGTTGTCCTGGTCCTGAATATCCTCTCCTGCCTTCTGGTTGCCTTTGGGGTCCCTATTGGTGTGGTGGAAGCTGCTGCTGTTGGTCCTCTGCTCTGCGTCTTTGTGCATGCTGGATAAATAGCACCTCCATGTCTTCTTTTTTGAGCTCTGATGTTGCTTTGGTGTGTTCCCCCATTTTTTTTTAATGCAAATCGGGATGTGCGCCATTTTCCGGCTCCGCCTCCCAGCCGTGTGTCATTTTTGTTCGGTTGGATAAATATGGCGCACAGGATTTTAAGTCATTTTTTGGACAGCAACGCCTACCTTGCATCTCATTGACGCAAGGCGGTTTCATGCATCCAGAAAATGACGCACACGTAGATATTTTGACATTAGCGGGGTCTAGCATCAAAGTATAAATGTGGTGTTAGTTTTCCGCTGAATTTGCGTCAAAAAAATTACGCAAATGCAGCGCAAGCAGAGTATAAATATGGGCCTTAATTCTAATTAAAGCAGAGGTGCCTATATTTTGTTTTATTTTAATACACATTTTTAAACTTTGAAAAGGTTTTTATAGGAGTCATTTTTTCTGTTTTATTGTTTATTATGAAGCATATCTGACAGGGGTGTCTTTGCCAGGGCTCAAGGAAACAAAAGGCTATTGTTCTACTGTTTTCAAAACAGCAAGCCTTAGTATTCAGTGTGACAAGTTCTAGGCAAACCTATTTTTGTGCCCTCACCAAGTTGTCTCATGTGCGAATGTGTACCTACACTACTGAGCCTGCTCATGGTAAGCTGGCTAACTTGGTTCCTGGGGTGAAGGTTGAATTGTCAGAAGGTCCATGTGCCTCTACATCTGTTATGTATATGTGTAATTGTCTCAATCCGCATGTGTAGCAGTGTGCACTTTGCATTATTGTCACATCAATATGTGTTCATAGCACAGTCCACTTCCTCATTGCTAGCGGGCAATGTCACCCCAGGAGTGATGTGAGATGTTGGTACAGCCTCAATGATTCCATGCCACCTTCATTAGAGTCAGCATCATCATGCTGTGTGTCTCATGACCTGCAGCAAAACACATTACACACCCCTTACACAGGACGTATTGCTTCGAAGGGTGTGTGATTGAGTGTTTTTGATGTGATATTGGAAGATTCATCTTCCAAGTTGTACTGCCAGTTAAGGCCATGTCATTGTCACTGTGTGGTTTTAAATTGTTCTCTTGTGGCTCTGGAGTGGCATCTGTTGTTATTTGCATCTGTCATTTGTCCGTAGGTGTGTATCCCATTGTGCCAGGATATCAAACAAGACTAGCAGTGTCACAAGCTCAGTGTCTTCCTGGCCACGTTTCAATGTAGTGGTGTATGTGTTGTGTGTCCTACAGGGTTGCTATGCAGTGTATAAATGACTAGGTTTCTGTACTTACCAACAAGTAGGCCATTTCCATATTGTCCATCCTGGAAGTGTTGATTGATGGTGCTGTGGCTGAAGATTAATGAATCATGTACACTCCCAGGATACTTTGCCACGATGTTGGTGATCAATCCACGGTGATCCACAATAGCCTGCACATTGATGGAGTGTGTGTGCTTACTGTTGCGGTATAGATGCTCGGTTGCAGCAGGTGGCACAATCCGTACATGTGTGCAGTCAATGCCACCAAGCATGTGTGGGAAGCCATTGATTTGATAGAAGCCCTGTTTGGTCTCCTGCTACTTCAGCTGTGTGTTGGGGAAGCTGATGTGGCGGGTGTGAGGGAGATGATGGCATCAACTACCTTGGGAATGAAGGCAGAGAATGAGGGCTGTATTTTCCCAGCAACCAGGGCACCAGTGGTTCAAAAAGAGCCACTTGCCAACATGTGCAGGACAGCTAGCAGCTTGGTCTCTGGTGGAATGATGTGCTGTGTCTACAAGCTGGGTGCCAACTGTGGCTCAATTTGGCACAGCAGCTGCTGTATGGCTTGCCAGTTTAGTCTGTACCTCTGGATGATGTCATGTTCCCTGAGGCCCTGAAGGGTTGCCCTGGTCCTGAATATCATCTCCTGCCTTCTGTGTTGTCTTTGGGGTCCCTATTGGTGTGGTGGAAGCTGCTGCTGTTGGTCCTGTGCTCTGCGTCTTTGTGCATGCTGGATAAATAGCACCTCCATGTCTTCCTTTTTGAGCTCTAATGTTGCTTTGGTGTGTTCCCCCATTTTTTTTTTATGCAAATCGGGATGTGCGCCATTTTCCGGCTCCGCCTCCCAGCCGTGTGTCATTTTTGTGCGGTTGGATAAATATGGCGCACAAGATTTTAATTCATTTTTTGGACAGCAACGCATACCTTGCATCTCATTGACGCAAGGCGGTTTCATGCATCCAGAAAATGACGCACACGTAGATATTTTAACATTAGCGGGGTCTAGCGTCAAAGTGTAAATGTGGTGTTAGTTTTGCGCTGAATTTGCGTCAAAAAAATTACGCAAATGCAGTGCAAGCAGAGTATAAATATGGCCCTTAATTCTAATTAAAGCAGAGGTGCTTATATTTTGTTTTATTTTATTACACATTTTTAAACTTTGAGAAGGTTTTTATAGGAGTCATTTTTTCTGTTTTATTGTATATAATGAAGCATATCTGACAGGGGTGTCTTTGCCAGGGCTCAAGGAAACAAAAGGCTATTGTTCTACTGTTTTCAAAACAGCAAGCCTTAGTATTCAGTGTGACAAGTTCTAGGCAAACCTATTTTTGTGCCCTCACCAAGTTGTCTCATGTGCGAATGTGTACCTACACTACTGAGCCTGCTCAAGGTAAGCTGGCTAACTTGGTTCCTGGGGTGAAGGTTGAATTGTCAGAAGGTCCATGTGCCTCTACATCTGTTATGTATATGTGTAATTGTCTCAATCCGCATGTGTAGCAGTGTGCACTTTGCATTATTGTCACATCAATATGTGTTCATAGCACAGTCCACTTCCTCATTGCTAGCGGGCAATGTCACCCCAGGAGTGATGTGAGATGTTGGTACAGCCTCAATGATTCCATGTCACCTTCATTAGAGTCAGCATCATCATGCTGTGTGTCTCATGGTGTTTGACCTGCAGCAAAACACATTACACACCCCTTACACAGGACGTATTGCTTCGAAGGGTGTGTGATTGAGTGTTATTGATGTGATATTGGAAGATTCATCTTCCAAGTTGTACTGCCAGTTAAGGCCATGTCATTGTCACTGTGTGGTTTTAAATTGTTCCCTTTTGGCTCTGGAGTGGCATCTGTTGTTATTTGCATCTGTCATTTGTCCGTAGGTGTGTATCCCATTTGGCCAGGATATCAAACAAGACTAGCAGTGTCACAAGCTCAGTGTCTTCCTGGCCACGTTTCAATGTAGTGGTGTATGTGTTGTGTGTCCTACAGGGTTGCTATGCAGTGTATAAATGACTAGGTTTCTGTACTTACCAACAAGTAGGCCATTTCCATATTGTCCGTCCTGGAAGTGTTGATTGATGGTGCTGTGGCTGAAGATTAATGAATCATGTACACTCCCAGGATACTTTGCCACGATGTTGGTGATCAATCCACGGTGATCCACAATAGCCTGCACATTGATGGAGTGTGTGTGCTTACTGTTGCGGTATAGATGCTCGGTTGCAGCAGGTGGCACAATCCGTATATGTGTGCAGTCAATGCCACCAAGCATGTGTGGGAAGCCATTGATTTGATAGAAGCCCTGTTTGGTCTCCTGCTACTTCAGCTGTGTGTTGGGGAAGCTGATGTGGCGGGTGTGAGGGAGATGATGGCATCAACTACCTTGGGAATGAAGGCAGAGAATGAGGGCTGTATTTTCCCAGCAACCATGGCGCCAGTGGTTCAAAAAGAGCCACTTGCCAACATGTGCAGGACAGCTAGCAGCTTGGTCTCTGGTGGAATGATGTGGTGTGTCTACAAGCTGGGTGCCAACTGTGGCTCAATTTGGCACAGCAGCTGCTGTATGGCTTGCCAGTTTAGTCTGTACCTCTGGATGATGTCATGTTCCCTGAGGCCCTGAAGGGTTGCCCTGGTCCTGAATATCCTCTCCTGCCTTCTGCGTTGTCTTTGGGGTCCCTATTGGTGTGGTGGAAGCTGCTGCTGTTGGTCCTGTGCTCTGCGTCTTTGTGCATGCTGTATAAATAGCACCTCCATGTCTTCCTTTTTGAGCTCTGATGTTGCTTTGGTGTGTTCCCCCATTTTTTTTTAATGCAAATCGGGATGTGCGCCATTTTCCGGCTCCGCCTCCCAGCCGTGTGTCATTTTTGTGCGGTTGGATAAATATGGCGCACAAGATTTTAATTCATTTTTTGGACAGCAACGCATACCTTGCATCTCATTGACGCAAGGCGGTTTCATGCATCCAGAAAATGACGCACACGTAGATATTTTAACATTAGCGGGGTCTAGCGTCAAAGTATAAATGTGGTGTTAGTTTTGCGCTGAATTTGCGTCAAAAAAATTACGCAAATGCAGTGCAAGCAGAGTATAAATATGGCCCTTAATTCTAATTAAAGCAGAGGTGCTTATATTTTGTTTTATTTTATTACACATTTTTAAACTTTGAGAAGGTTTTTATAGGAGTCATTTTTTCTGTTTTATTGTATATAATGAAGCATATCTGACAGGGGTGTCTTTGCCAGGGCTCAAGGAAACAAAAGGCTATTGTTCTACTGTTTTCAAAACAGCAAGCCTTAGTATTCAGTGTGACAAGTTCTAGGCAAACCTATTTTTGTGCCCTCACCAAGTTGTCTCATGTGCGAATGTGTACCTACACTACTGAGCCTGCTCAAGGTAAGCTGGCTAACTTGGTTCCTGGGGTGAAGGTTGAATTGTCAGAAGGTCCATGTGCCTCTACATCTGTTATGTATATGTGTAATTGTCTCAATCCGCATGTGTAGCAGTGTGCACTTTGCATTATTGTCACATCAATATGTGTTCATAGCACAGTCCACTTCCTCATTGCTAGCGGGCAATGTCACCCCAGGAGTGATGTGAGATGTTGGTACAGCCTCAATGATTCCATGTCACCTTCATTAGAGTCAGCATCATCATGCTGTGTGTCTCATGGTGTTTGACCTGCAGCAAAACACATTACACACCCCTTACACAGGACGTATTGCTTTGAAGGGTGTGTGATTGAGTGTTATTGATGTGATATTGGAAGATTCATCTTCCAAGTTGTACTGCCAGTTAAGGCCATGTCATTGTCACTGTGTGGTTTTAAATTGTTCCCTTGTGGCTCTGGAGTGCCATCTGTTGTTATTTGCATCTGTCATTTGTCCGTAGGTGTGTATCCCATTGGGCCAGGATATCAAACATGACTAGCAGTGTCACAAGCTCAGTGTCTTCCTGGCCACGTTTCAATGTAGTGGTGTATGTGTTGTGTGTCCTACAGGGTTGCTATGGAGTGTATAAATGACTAGGTTTCTGTACTTACCAACAAGTAGGCCATTTCCATATTGTCTATCCTGGAAGTGTTGATTGATGGTGCTGTTGCAGAAGATTAATGAATCATGTACACTCCCAGGATACTTTGCCACGATGTTGGTGATCAATCCACGGTGATCCACAATAGCCTGCACATTGATGGAGTGTGTGTGCTTACTGTTGCGGTATAGATGCTCGATTGCAGCAGGTGGCACAATCCGTACATGTGTGCAGTCAATGCCACCAAGCATGTGTGGGAAGCCATTGATTTGATAGAAGCCCTGTTTGGTCTCCTGCTACTTCAGCTGTGTGTTGGGGAAGCTGATGTGGCAGGTGTGAGGGATATGATGGCATCAAGTACCTTGGGAATGAAGGCAGAGAATGAGGGCTGTATTTTCCCAGCAACCAGGGCACCAGTGGTTCAAAAAGAGCCACTTGCCAACATGTGCAGGACAGCTAGCAGCTTGGTCTCTGGTGGAATGATGTGGTGTGTCTACAAGCTGGGTGCCAACTGTGGCTCAATTTGGCACAGCAGCTGCTGTATGGCTTGCCAGTTTAGTCTGTACCTCTGGATGATGTCATGTTCCCTGAGGCCCTGAAGGGTTGTCCTGGTCCTGAATATCCTCTCCTGCCTTCTGCGTTGCCTTTGGGGTCCCTATTGGTGTGGTGGAAGCTGCTGCTGTTGGTCCTCTGCTCTGCGTCTTTGTGCATGCTGGATAAATAGCACCTCCATGTCTTCTTTTTTGAGCTCTGATGTTGCTTTGGTGTGTTCCCCCATTTTTTTTTAATGCAAATCGGGATGTGCGCCATTTTCCGGCTCTGCCTCCCAGCCGTGTGTCATTTTTGTTCGGTTGGATAAATATGGCGCACAGGATTTTAAGTCATTTTTTGGACAGCAACGCCTACCTTGCATCTCATTGACGCAAGGCGGTTTCATGCATCCAGAAAATGACGCACACGTAGATATTTTGACATTAGCGGGGTCTAGCATCAAAGTATAAATGTGGTGTTAGTTTTGCGCTGAATTCGCGTCAAAAAAAATTCGCAAATGCAGCGCAAGCAGAGTATAAATATGGGCCTTAATTCTAATTAAAGCAGAGGTGCCTATATTTTGTTTTATTTTAATACACATTTTTAAACTTTGAAAAGGTTTTTATAGGAGTCATTTTTTCTGTTTTATTGTTTATTATGAAGCATATCTGACAGGGGTGTCTTTGCCAGGGCTCAAGGAAACAAAAGGCTATTGTTCTACTGTTTTCAAAACAGCAAGCCTTAGTATTCAGTGTGACAAGTTCTAGGCAAACCTATTTTTGTGCCCTCACCAAGTTGTCTCATGTGCGAATG